>NW_027364760.1:0-179020 GCF_046119375.1 Phyllobates terribilis
GAAATTTTTTGCTTTTTCCTGCTCCTCTTAGCATGATAAAGAAGATTCAAAGAGAGTGAGATGCCAGCTCCTTTCGTTCAGTCAGTAGCTTCAATCATTTCTGGACGTTTTTCAAAGGCAAAAATCATTGAATATTGTAAATGCACAAACAGTAATTTCTCCGCATTGCAAGGTGCAATTCTGAAATTTTTTACTTTTTCCTGCTCCTCTTAGCATGATAAAGAAGATTCAAAGAGAGTGAGATGCCAGCTCCTTTCATTCAGTCAGTAGCTTCAATCATTTCTGGTATATGAATAACATGATGTTTTTCAATGGCAAAAATCAATGAATATTGTAAATGCACAAACAGTAATTTCTCCGCATTGCAAGGTGCAATTCTGAAATTTTTTGCTTTTTCCTGCTCCTCTTAGCATGATAAAGAAGATTCAAAGAGAGTGAGATGCCAGCTCCTTTCATTCAGTCAGTAGCTTCAATCATTTCTGGACGTTTTTCAATGGCAAAAATCATTGAATATTGTAAATGCACAAACAGTAATTTCTCCGCATTGCAAGGTGCAATTCTGAAATTTTTTACTTTTTCCTGCTCCTCTTAGCATGATAAAGAAGATTCAAAGAGAGTGAGATGCCAGCTCCTTTCATTCAGTCAGTAGCTTCAATCATTTCTGGTATATGAATAACATGATGTTTTTCAATGGCAAAAATCAATGAATATTGTAAATGCACAAACAGTAATTTCTCCGCATTGCAAGGTGCAATTCTGAAATTTTTTGCTTTTTCCTGCTCCTCTTAGCATGATAAAGAAGATTCAAAGAGAGTGAGATGCCAGCTCCTTTCATTCAGTCAGTAGCTTCAATCATTTCTGGACGTTTTTCAATGGCAAAAATCAATGAATATTGTAAATGCACAAAGAGTAATTTCTCCGCATTGCAAGGTGCAATTCTGAAATTTTTTGCTTTTTCCTGCTCCTCTTAGCATGATAAACAAGATTAAAAGAGAGTGAGATGCCAGCTCCTTTCATTCAGTCAGTAGCTTCAATCATTTCTGGACGTTTTTCAATGGCAAAAATCAATGAATATTGTAAATGCACAAACAGTAATTTCTCCGCATTGCAAGGTGCAATTCTGAAATTTTTTGCTTTTTCCTGCTCCTCTTAGCATTATAAAGAAGATTCAAAGAGAGTGAGATGCCAGCTCCTTTCATTCAGTCAGTAGCTTCAAACATTCCTGGTATATGAATAACATGATGTTTTTCAATGGCAAAAATCAATGAATATTGTAAATGCACAAACAGTAATTTCTCCGCATTGCAAGGTGCAATTCTGAAATTTTTTGCTTTTTCCTGCTCCTCTTAGCATGATAAAGAAGATTCAAAGAGAGTGAGATGCCAGCTCCTTTCATTCAGTCAGTAGCATCAATCATTTCTGGTATATGAATAACATGATGTTTTTCAATGGCAAAAATCAATGAATATTGTAAATGCACAAACAGTAATTTCTCCGCATTGCAAGGTGCAATTCTGAAATTTTTTGCTTTTTCCTGCTCCTCTTAGCATGATAAAGAAGATTCAAAGAGAGTGAGATGCCAGCTCCTTTCGTTCAGTCAGTAGCTTCAATCATTTCTGGACGTTTTTCAAAGGCAAAAATCATTGAATATTGTAAATGCACAAACAGTAATTTCTCCGCATTGCAAGGTGCAATTCTGAAATTTTTTACTTTTTCCTGCTCCTCTTAGCATGATAAAGAAGATTCAAAGAGAGTGAGATGCCAGCTCCTTTCATTCAGTCAGTAGATTCAATCATTTCTGGTATATGAATAACATGATGTTTTTCAATGGCAAAAATCAATGAATATTGTAAATGCACAAACAGTAATTTCTCCGCATTGCAAGGTGCAATTCTGAAATTTTTTGCTTTTTCCTGCTCCTCTTAGCATGATAAAGAAGATTCAAAGAGAGTGAGATGCCAGCTCCTTTCATTCAGTCAGTAGCTTCAATCATTTCTGGACGTTTTTCAATGGCAAAAATCATTGAATATTGTAAATGCACAAACAGTAATTTCTCCGCATTGCAAGGTGCAATTCTGAAATTTTTTACTTTTTCCTGCTCCTCTTAGCATGATAAAGAAGATTCAAAGAGAGTGAGATGCCAGCTCCTTTCATTCAGTCAGTAGCTTCAATCATTTCTGGTATATGAATAACATGATGTTTTTCAATGGCAAAAATCAATGAATATTGTAAATGCACAAACAGTAATTTCTCCGCATTGCAAGGTGCAATTCTGAAATTTTTTGCTTTTTCCTGCTCCTCTTAGCATGATAAAGAAGATTCAAAGAGAGTGAGATGCCAGCTCCTTTCATTCAGTCAGTAGCTTCAATCATTTCTGGACGTTTTTCAATGGCAAAAATCAATGAATATTGTAAATGCACAAACAGTAATTTCTCCGCATTGCAAGGTGCAATTCTGAAATTTTTTGCTTTTTCCTGCTCCTCTTAGCATGATAAACAAGATTAAAAGAGAGTGAGATGCCAGCTCCTTTCATTCAGTCAGTAGCTTCAATCATTTCTGGACGTTTTTCAATGGCAAAAATCAATGAATATTGTAAATGCACAAACAGTAATTTCTCCGCATTGCAAGGTGCAATTCTGAAATTTTTTGCTTTTTCCTGCTCCTCTTAGCATGATAAAGAAGATTCAAAGAGAGTGAGATGCCAGCTCCTTTCATTCAGTCAGTAGCTTCAAACATTCCTGGTATATGAATAACATGATGTTTTTCAATGGCAAAAATCAATGAATATTGTAAATGCACAAACAGTAATTTCTCCGCATTGCAAGGTGCAATTCTGAAATTTTTTGCTTTTTCCTGCTCCTCTTAGCATGATAAAGAAGATTCAAAGAGAGTGAGATGCCAGCTCCTTTCATTCAGTCAGTAGCTTCAATCATTTCTGGACGTTTTTCAATTGCAAAAATCAATGAATATTGTAAATGCACAAACAGTAATTTCTCCGCATTGCAAGGTGCAACTCTGAAATTTTTTGCTTTTTCCTGCTCCTCTTAGCATGATAAAGAAGATTCAAAGAGAGTGAGATGCCAGCTCCTTTCATTCAGTCAGTAGCTTCAATCATTTCTGGACGTTTTTCAATGGCAAACATCAATGAATATTGTAAATGCACAAACAGTAATTTCTTCGCATTGCAAGGTGCAATTCTGAAATTTTTTGCTTTTTCCTGCTTCTCTTAGCATGATAAACAAGATTCAAAGAGAGTGAGATGCCAGCTCCTTTCATTCAGTCAGTAGCTTCAATCATTTCTGGACGTTTTTCAATTGCAAAAATCAATGAATATTGTAAATGCACAAACAGTAATTTCTCCGCATTGCAAGGTGCAATTCTGAAATTTTTTACTTTTTCCTGCTCCTCTTAGCATGATAAAGAAGATTCAAAGAGAGTGAGATGCCAGCTCCTTTCATTCAGTCAGTAGCTTCAAACATTCCTGGTATATGAATAACATAATGGTTTTCAATGGCAAAAATCAATGAATATTGTAAATGCACAAACAGTAATTTCTCCGCATTGCAAGGTGCAATTCTGAAATTTTTTGCTTTTTCCTGCTCCTCTTAGCATGATAAAGAAGATTCAAAGAGAGTGAGATGCCAGCTCCTTTCATTCAGTCAGTAGCTTCAATCATTTCTGGACGTTTTTCAATTGCAAAAATCAATGAATATTGTAAATGCACAAACAGTAATTTCTCCGCATTGCAAGGTGCAATTCTGAAATTTTTTGCTTTTTCCTGCTCCTCTTAGCATGATAAAGAAGATTCAAAGAGAGTGAGATGCCAGCTCCTTTCATTCAGTCAGTAGCTTCAAACATTTCTGGTATATGAATAACATGATGTTTTTCAATGTCAAAAATCAATGAATATTGTAAATGCACAAACAGTAATTTCTCCGCATTGCAAGGTGCAATTCTGAAATTTTTTGCTTTTTCCTGCTCCTCTTAGCATGATAAAGAAGATTCAAAGAGAGTGAGATGCCAGCTCCTTTCATTCAGTCAGTAGCTTCAATCATTTCTGGACGTTTTTCAATGGCAAAAATCAATGAATATTGTAAATGCACAAACAGTAATTTCTCCGCATTGCAAGGTGCAATTCTGAAATTTTTTGCTTTTTCCTGCTCCTCTTAGCATGATAAAGAAAATTCAGAGTGAGATGCCAGCTCCTTTCATTCAGTCAGTAGCTTCAATCATTTCTGGACGTTTTTCAATGGCAAAAATCAATGAATATTGTAAATGCACAAACAGTAATTTCTCCGCATTGCAAGGTGCAATTCTGAAATTTTTTGCTTTTTCCTGCTCCTCTTAGCATGATAAAGAAGATTCAAAGAGAGTGAGATGCCAGCTCCTTTCGTTCAGTCAGTAGCTTCAATCATTTCTGGACGTTTTTCAAAGGCAAAAATCATTGAATATTGTAAATGCACAAAGAGTAATTTCTCCGCATTGCAAGGTGCAATTCTGAAATTTTTTACTTTTTCCTGCTCCTCTTAGCATGATAAAGAAGATTCAAAGAGAGTGAGATGCCAGCTCCTTTCATTCAGTCAGTAGCTTCAATCATTTCTGGAATATGAATAACATGATGTTTTTCAATGGCAAAAATCAATGAATATTGTAAATGCACAAACAGTAATTTCTCCGCATTGCAAGGTGCAATTCTGAAGTTTTTTGCTTTTTCCTGCTCCTCTTAGCATGATAAAGAAGATTCAAAGAGAGTGAGATGCCAGCTCCTTTCATTCAGTCAGTAGCTTCAATCATTTCTGGACGTTTTTCAATGGCAAAAATCATTGAATATTGTAAATGCACAAACAGTAATTTCTCCGCATTGCAAGGTGCAATACTGAAATTTTTTACTTTTTCCTGCTCCTCTTAGCATGATAAAGAAGATTCAAAGAGAGTGAGATGCCAGCTCCTTTCATTCAGTCAGTAGCTTCAATCATTTCTGGTATATGAATAACATGATGTTTTTCAATGGCAAAAATCAATGAATATTGTAAATGCACAAACAGTAATTTCTCCGCATTGCAAGGTGCAATTCTGAAATTTTTTGCTTTTTCCTGCTCCTCTTAGCATAATAAAGAAGATTCAAAGAAAGTGAGATGCCAGCTCCTTTCATTCAGTCAGTAGCTTCAATCATTTCTGGACGTTTTTCAATGGCAAACATCAATGAATATTGTAAATGCACAAACAGTAATTTCTTCGCATTGCAAGGTGCAATTCTGAAATTTTTTGCTTTTTCCTGCTTCTCTTAGCATGATAAACAAGATTCAAAGAGAGTGAGATGCCAGCTCCTTTCATTCAGTCAGTAGCTTCAATCATTTCTGGACGTTTTTCAATGGCAAAAATCAATGAATATTGTAAATGCACAAACAGTAATTTCTCCGCATTGCAAGGTGCAATTCTGAAATTTTTTACTTTTTCCTGCTCCTCTTAGCATGATAAAGAAGATTCAAAGAGAGTGAGATGCCAGCTCCTTTCATTCAGTCAGTAGCTTCAAACATTCCTGGTATATGAATAACATAATGTTTTTCAATGGCAAAAATCAATGAATATTGTAAATGCACAAACAGTAATTTCTCCGCATTGCAAGGTGCAATTCTGAAATTTTTTGCTTTTTCCTGCTCCTCTTAGCATGATAAAGAAGATTCAAAGAGAGTGAGATGCCAGCTCCTTTCATTCAGTCAGTAGCTTCAATCATTTCTGGACGTTTTTCAATTGCAAAAATCAATGAATATTGTAAATGCACAAACAGTAATTTCTCCGCATTGCAAGGTGCAATTCTGAAATTTTTTGCTTTTTCCTGCTCCTCTTAGCATGATAAAGAAGATTCAAAGAGAGTGAGATGCCAGCTCCTTTCATTCAGTCAGTAGCTTCAAACATTTCTGGTATATGAATAACATGATGTTTTTCAATGGCAAAAATCAATGAATATTGTAAATGCACAAACAGTAATTTCTCCGCATTGCAAGGTGCAATTCTGAAATTTTTTGCTTTTTCCTGCTCCTCTTAGCATGATAAAGAAGATTCAAAGAGAGTGAGATGCCAGCTCCTTTCATTCAGTCAGTAGCATCAATCATTTCTGGTATATGAATAACATGATGTTTTTCAATGGCAAAAATCAATGAATATTGTAAATGCACAAACAGTAATTTCTCCGCATTGCAAGGTGCAATTCTGAAATTTTTTGCTTTTTCCTGCTCCTCTTAGCATGATAAAGAAGATTCAAAGAGAGTGAGATGCCAGCTCCTTTCGTTCAGTCAGTAGCTTCAATCATTTCTGGACGTTTTTCAAAGGCAAAAATCATTGAATATTGTAAATGCACAAACAGTAATTTCTCCGCATTGCAAGGTGCAATTCTGAAATTTTTTACTTTTTCCTGCTCCTCTTAGCATGATAAAGAAGATTCAAAGAGAGTGAGATGCCAGCTCCTTTCATTCAGTCAGTAGCTTCAATCATTTCTGGTATATGAATAACATGATGTTTTTCAATGGCAAAAATCAATGAATATTGTAAATGCACAAACAGTAATTTCTCCGCATTGCAAGGTGCAATTCTGAAATTTTTTGCTTTTTCCTGCTCCTCTTAGCATGATAAAGAAGATTCAAAGAGAGTGAGATGCCAGCTCCTTTCATTCAGTCAGTAGCTTCAATCATTTCTGGACGTTTTTCAATGGCAAAAATCATTGAATATTGTAAATGCACAAACAGTAATTTCTCCGCATTGCAAGGTGCAATTCTGAAATTTTTTACTTTTTCCTGCTCCTCTTAGCATGATAAAGAAGATTCAAAGAGAGTGAGATGCCAGCTCCTTTCATTCAGTCAGTAGCTTCAATCATTTCTGGTATATGAATAACATGATGTTTTTCAATGGCAAAAATCAATGAATATTGTAAATGCACAAACAGTAATTTCTCCGCATTGCAAGGTGCAATTCTGAAATTTTTTGCTTTTTCCTGCTCCTCTTAGCATGATAAAGAAGATTCAAAGAGAGTGAGATGCCAGCTCCTTTCATTCAGTCAGTAGCTTCAATCATTTCTGGACGTTTTTCAATGGCAAAAATCAATGAATATTGTAAATGCACAAAGAGTAATTTCTCCGCATTGCAAGGTGCAATTCTGAAATTTTTTGCTTTTTCCTGCTCCTCTTAGCATGATAAACAAGATTAAAAGAGAGTGAGATGCCAGCTCCTTTCATTCAGTCAGTAGCTTCAATCATTTCTGGACGTTTTTCAATGGCAAAAATCAATGAATATTGTAAATGCACAAACAGTAATTTCTCCGCATTGCAAGGTGCAATTCTGAAATTTTTTGCTTTTTCCTGCTCCTCTTAGCATTATAAAGAAGATTCAAAGAGAGTGAGATGCCAGCTCCTTTCATTCAGTCAGTAGCTTCAAACATTCCTGGTATATGAATAACATGATGTTTTTCAATGGCAAAAATCAATGAATATTGTAAATGCACAAACAGTAATTTCTCCGCATTGCAAGGTGCAATTCTGAAATTTTTTGCTTTTTCCTGCTCCTCTTAGCATGATAAAGAAGATTCAAAGAGAGTGAGATGCCAGCTCCTTTCATTCAGTCAGTAGCATCAATCATTTCTGGTATATGAATAACATGATGTTTTTCAATGGCAAAAATCAATGAATATTGTAAATGCACAAACAGTAATTTCTCCGCATTGCAAGGTGCAATTCTGAAATTTTTTGCTTTTTCCTGCTCCTCTTAGCATGATAAAGAAGATTCAAAGAGAGTGAGATGCCAGCTCCTTTCGTTCAGTCAGTAGCTTCAATCATTTCTGGACGTTTTTCAAAGGCAAAAATCATTGAATATTGTAAATGCACAAACAGTAATTTCTCCGCATTGCAAGGTGCAATTCTGAAATTTTTTACTTTTTCCTGCTCCTCTTAGCATGATAAAGAAGATTCAAAGAGAGTGAGATGCCAGCTCCTTTCATTCAGTCAGTAGATTCAATCATTTCTGGTATATGAATAACATGATGTTTTTCAATGGCAAAAATCAATGAATATTGTAAATGCACAAACAGTAATTTCTCCGCATTGCAAGGTGCAATTCTGAAATTTTTTGCTTTTTCCTGCTCCTCTTAGCATGATAAAGAAGATTCAAAGAGAGTGAGATGCCAGCTCCTTTCATTCAGTCAGTAGCTTCAATCATTTCTGGACGTTTTTCAATGGCAAAAATCATTGAATATTGTAAATGCACAAACAGTAATTTCTCCGCATTGCAAGGTGCAATTCTGAAATTTTTTACTTTTTCCTGCTCCTCTTAGCATGATAAAGAAGATTCAAAGAGAGTGAGATGCCAGCTCCTTTCATTCAGTCAGTAGCTTCAATCATTTCTGGTATATGAATAACATGATGTTTTTCAATGGCAAAAATCAATGAATATTGTAAATGCACAAACAGTAATTTCTCCGCATTGCAAGGTGCAATTCTGAAATTTTTTGCTTTTTCCTGCTCCTCTTAGCATGATAAAGAAGATTCAAAGAGAGTGAGATGCCAGCTCCTTTCATTCAGTCAGTAGCTTCAATCATTTCTGGACGTTTTTCAATGGCAAAAATCAATGAATATTGTAAATGCACAAACAGTAATTTCTCCGCATTGCAAGGTGCAATTCTGAAATTTTTTGCTTTTTCCTGCTCCTCTTAGCATGATAAACAAGATTAAAAGAGAGTGAGATGCCAGCTACTTTCATTCAGTCAGTAGCTTCAATCATTTCTGGACGTTTTTCAATGGCAAAAATCAATGAATATTGTAAATGCACAAACAGTAATTTCTCCGCATTGCAAGGTGCAATTCTGAAATTTTTTGCTTTTTCCTGCTCCTCTTAGCATGATAAAGAAGATTCAAAGAGAGTGAGATGCCAGCTCCTTTCATTCAGTCAGTAGCTTCAAACATTCCTGGTATATGAATAACATGATGTTTTTCAATGGCAAAAATCAATGAATATTGTAAATGCACAAACAGTAATTTCTCCGCATTGCAAGGTGCAATTCTGAAATTTTTTGCTTTTTCCTGCTCCTCTTAGCATGATAAAGAAGATTCAAAGAGAGTGAGATGCCAGCTCCTTTCATTCAGTCAGTAGCTTCAATCATTTCTGGACGTTTTTCAATTGCAAAAATCAATGAATATTGTAAATGCACAAACAGTAATTTCTCCGCATTGCAAGGTGCAACTCTGAAATTTTTTGCTTTTTCCTGCTCCTCTTAGCATGATAAAGAAGATTCAAAGAGAGTGAGATGCCAGCTCCTTTCATTCAGTCAGTAGCTTCAATCATTTCTGGACGTTTTTCAATGGCAAACATCAATGAATATTGTAAATGCACAAACAGTAATTTCTTCGCATTGCAAGGTGCAATTCTGAAATTTTTTGCTTTTTCCTGCTTCTCTTAGCATGATAAACAAGATTCAAAGAGAGTGAGATGCCAGCTCCTTTCATTCAGTCAGTAGCTTCAATCATTTCTGGACGTTTTTCAATTGCAAAAATCAATGAATATTGTAAATGCACAAACAGTAATTTCTCCGCATTGCAAGGTGCAATTCTGAAATTTTTTACTTTTTCCTGCTCCTCTTAGCATGATAAAGAAGATTCAAAGAGAGTGAGATGCCAGCTCCTTTCATTCAGTCAGTAGCTTCAAACATTCCTGGTATATGAATAACATAATGGTTTTCAATGGCAAAAATCAATGAATATTGTAAATGCACAAACAGTAATTTCTCCGCATTGCAAGGTGCAATTCTGAAATTTTTTGCTTTTTCCTGCTCCTCTTAGCATGATAAAGAAGATTCAAAGAGAGTGAGATGCCAGCTCCTTTCATTCAGTCAGTAGCTTCAATCATTTCTGGACGTTTTTCAATTGCAAAAATCAATGAATATTGTAAATGCACAAACAGTAATTTCTCCGCATTGCAAGGTGCAATTCTGAAATTTTTTGCTTTTTCCTGCTCCTCTTAGCATGATAAAGAAGATTCAAAGAGAGTGAGATGCCAGCTCCTTTCATTCAGTCAGTAGCTTCAAACATTTCTGGTATATGAATAACATGATGTTTTTCAATGGCAAAAATCAATGAATATTGTAAATGCACAAACAGTAATTTCTCCGCATTGCAAGGTGCAATTCTGAAATTTTTTGCTTTTTCCTGCTCCTCTTAGCATGATAAAGAAGATTCAAAGAGAGTGAGATGCCAGCTCCTTTCATTCAGTCAGTAGCATCAATCATTTCTGGTATATGAATAACATGATGTTTTTCAATGGCAAAAATCAATGAATATTGTAAATGCACAAACAGTAATTTCTCCGCATTGCAAGGTGCAATTCTGAAATTTTTTGCTTTTTCCTGCTCCTCTTAGCATGATAAAGAAGATTCAAAGAGAGTGAGATGCCAGCTCCTTTCGTTCAGTCAGTAGCTTCAATCATTTCTGGACGTTTTTCAAAGGCAAAAATCATTGAATATTGTAAATGCACAAACAGTAATTTCTCCGCATTGCAAGGTGCAATTCTGAAATTTTTTACTTTTTCCTGCTCCTCTTAGCATGATAAAGAAGATTCAAAGAGAGTGAGATGCCAGCTCCTTTCATTCAGTCAGTAGATTCAATCATTTCTGGTATATGAATAACATGATGTTTTTCAATGGCAAAAATCAATGAATATTGTAAATGCACAAACAGTAATTTCTCCGCATTGCAAGGTGCAATTCTGAAATTTTTTGCTTTTTCCTGCTCCTCTTAGCATGATAAAGAAGATTCAAAGAGAGTGAGATGCCAGCTCCTTTCATTCAGTCAGTAGCTTCAATCATTTCTGGACGTTTTTCAATGGCAAAAATCATTGAATATTGTAAATGCACAAACAGTAATTTCTCCGCATTGCAAGGTGCAATTCTGAAATTTTTTACTTTTTCCTGCTCCTCTTAGCATGATAAAGAAGATTCAAAGAGAGTGAGATGCCAGCTCCTTTCATTCAGTCAGTAGCTTCAATCATTTCTGGTATATGAATAACATGATGTTTTTCAATGGCAAAAATCAATGAATATTGTAAATGCACAAACAGTAATTTCTCCGCATTGCAAGGTGCAATTCTGAAATTTTTTGCTTTTTCCTGCTCCTCTTAGCATGATAAAGAAGATTCAAAGAGAGTGAGATGCCAGCTCCTTTCATTCAGTCAGTAGCTTCAATCATTTCTGGACGTTTTTCAATGGCAAAAATCAATGAATATTGTAAATGCACAAACAGTAATTTCTCCGCATTGCAAGGTGCAATTCTGAAATTTTTTGCTTTTTCCTGCTCCTCTTAGCATGATAAACAAGATTAAAAGAGAGTGAGATGCCAGCTCCTTTCATTCAGTCAGTAGCTTCAATCATTTCTGGACGTTTTTCAATGGCAAAAATCAATGAATATTGTAAATGCACAAACAGTAATTTCTCCGCATTGCAAGGTGCAATTCTGAAATTTTTTGCTTTTTCCTGCTCCTCTTAGCATGATAAAGAAGATTCAAAGAGAGTGAGATGCCAGCTCCTTTCATTCAGTCAGTAGCTTCAAACATTCCTGGTATATGAATAACATGATGTTTTTCAATGGCAAAAATCAATGAATATTGTAAATGCACAAACAGTAATTTCTCCGCATTGCAAGGTGCAATTCTGAAATTTTTTGCTTTTTCCTGCTCCTCTTAGCATGATAAAGAAGATTCAAAGAGAGTGAGATGCCAGCTCCTTTCATTCAGTCAGTAGCTTCAATCATTTCTGGACGTTTTTCAATTGCAAAAATCAATGAATATTGTAAATGCACAAACAGTAATTTCTCCGCATTGCAAGGTGCAACTCTGAAATTTTTTGCTTTTTCCTGCTCCTCTTAGCATGATAAAGAAGATTCAAAGAGAGTGAGATGCCAGCTCCTTTCATTCAGTCAGTAGCTTCAATCATTTCTGGACGTTTTTCAATGGCAAACATCAATGAATATTGTAAATGCACAAACAGTAATTTCTTCGCATTGCAAGGTGCAATTCTGAAATTTTTTGCTTTTTCCTGCTTCTCTTAGCATGATAAACAAGATTCAAAGAGAGTGAGATGCCAGCTCCTTTCATTCAGTCAGTAGCTTCAATCATTTCTGGACGTTTTTCAATTGCAAAAATCAATGAATATTGTAAATGCACAAACAGTAATTTCTCCGCATTGCAAGGTGCAATTCTGAAATTTTTTACTTTTTCCTGCTCCTCTTAGCATGATAAAGAAGATTCAAAGAGAGTGAGATGCCAGCTCCTTTCATTCAGTCAGTAGCTTCAAACATTCCTGGTATATGAATAACATAATGGTTTTCAATGGCAAAAATCAATGAATATTGTAAATGCACAAACAGTAATTTCTCCGCATTGCAAGGTGCAATTCTGAAATTTTTTGCTTTTTCCTGCTCCTCTTAGCATGATAAAGAAGATTCAAAGAGAGTGAGATGCCAGCTCCTTTCATTCAGTCAGTAGCTTCAATCATTTCTGGACGTTTTTCAATTGCAAAAATCAATGAATATTGTAAATGCACAAACAGTAATTTCTCCGCATTGCAAGGTGCAATTCTGAAATTTTTTGCTTTTTCCTGCTCCTCTTAGCATGATAAAGAAGATTCAAAGAGAGTGAGATGCCAGCTCCTTTCATTCAGTCAGTAGCTTCAAACATTTCTGGTATATGAATAACATGATGTTTTTCAATGGCAAAAATCAATGAATATTGTAAATGCACAAACAGTAATTTCTCCGCATTGCAAGGTGCAATTCTGAAATTTTTTGCTTTTTCCTGCTCCTCTTAGCATGATAAAGAAGATTCAAAGAGAGTGAGATGCCAGCTCCTTTCATTCAGTCAGTAGCATCAATCATTTCTGGTATATGAATAACATGATGTTTTTCAATGGCAAAAATCAATGAATATTGTAAATGCACAAACAGTAATTTCTCCGCATTGCAAGGTGCAATTCTGAAATTTTTTGCTTTTTCCTGCTCCTCTTAGCATGATAAAGAAGATTCAAAGAGAGTGAGATGCCAGCTCCTTTCGTTCAGTCAGTAGCTTCAATCATTTCTGGACGTTTTTCAAAGGCAAAAATCATTGAATATTGTAAATGCACAAACAGTAATTTCTCCGCATTGCAAGGTGCAATTCTGAAATTTTTTACTTTTTCCTGCTCCTCTTAGCATGATAAAGAAGATTCAAAGAGAGTGAGATGCCAGCTCCTTTCATTCAGTCAGTAGCTTCAATCATTTCTGGTATATGAATAACATGATGTTTTTCAATGGCAAAAATCAATGAATATTGTAAATGCACAAACAGTAATTTCTCCGCATTGCAAGGTGCAATTCTGAAATTTTTTGCTTTTTCCTGCTCCTCTTAGCATGATAAAGAAGATTCAAAGAGAGTGAGATGCCAGCTCCTTTCATTCAGTCAGTAGCTTCAATCATTTCTGGACGTTTTTCAATGGCAAAAATCATTGAATATTGTAAATGCACAAACAGTAATTTCTCCGCATTGCAAGGTGCAATTCTGAAATTTTTTACTTTTTCCTGCTCCTCTTAGCATGATAAAGAAGATTCAAAGAGAGTGAGATGCCAGCTCCTTTCATTCAGTCAGTAGCTTCAAACATTTCTGGTATATGAATAACATGATGTTTTTCAATGGCAAAAATCAATGAATATTGTAAATGCACAAACAGTAATTTCTCCGCATTGCAAGGTGCAATTCTGAAATTTTTTGCTTTTTCCTGCTCCTCTTAGCATGATAAAGAAGATTCAAAGAGAGTGAGATGCCAGCTCCTTTCATTCAGTCAGTAGCATCAATCATTTCTGGTATATGAATAACATGATGTTTTTCAATGGCAAAAATCAATGAATATTGTAAATGCACAAACAGTAATTTCTCCGCATTGCAAGGTGCAATTCTGAAATTTTTTGCTTTTTCCTGCTCCTCTTAGCATGATAAAGAAGATTCAAAGAGAGTGAGATGCCAGCTCCTTTCGTTCAGTCAGTAGCTTCAATCATTTCTGGACGTTTTTCAAAGGCAAAAATCATTGAATATTGTAAATGCACAAACAGTAATTTCTCCGCATTGCAAGGTGCAATTCTGAAATTTTTTACTTTTTCCTGCTCCTCTTAGCATGATAAAGAAGATTCAAAGAGAGTGAGATGCCAGCTCCTTTCATTCAGTCAGTAGCTTCAATCATTTCTGGTATATGAATAACATGATGTTTTTCAATGGCAAAAATCAATGAATATTGTAAATGCACAAACAGTAATTTCTCCGCATTGCAAGGTGCAATTCTGAAATTTTTTGCTTTTTCCTGCTCCTCTTAGCATGATAAAGAAGATTCAAAGAGAGTGAGATGCCAGCTCCTTTCATTCAGTCAGTAGCTTCAATCATTTCTGGACGTTTTTCAATGGCAAAAATCATTGAATATTGTAAATGCACAAACAGTAATTTCTCCGCATTGCAAGGTGCAATTCTGAAATTTTTTACTTTTTCCTGCTCCTCTTAGCATGATAAAGAAGATTCAAAGAGAGTGAGATGCCAGCTCCTTTCATTCAGTCAGTAGCTTCAAACATTCCTGGTATATGAATAACATAATGTTTTTCAATGGCAAAAATCAATGAATATTGTAAATGCACAAACAGTAATTTCTCCGCATTGCAAGGTGCAATTCTGAAATTTTTTGCTTTTTCCTGCTCCTCTTAGCATGATAAAGAAGATTCAAAGAGAGTGAGATGCCAGCTCCTTTCATTCAGTCAGTAGCTTCAATCATTTCTGGACGTTTTTCAATTGCAAAAATCAATGAATATTGTAAATGCACAAACAGTAATTTCTCCGCATTGCAAGGTGCAATTCTGAAATTTTTTGCTTTTTCCTGCTCCTCTTAGCATGATAAAGAAGATTCAAAGAGAGTGAGATGCCAGCTCCTTTCATTCAGTCAGTAGCTTCAAACATTTCTGGTATATGAATAACATGATGTTTTTCAATGGCAAAAATCAATGAATATTGTAAATGCACAAACAGTAATTTCTCCGCATTGCAAGGTGCAATTCTGAAATTTTTTACATTTTCCTGCTCCTCTTAGCATGATAAAGAAGATTCAAAGAGAGTGAGATGCCAGCTCCTTTCATTCAGTCAGTAGCATCAATCATTTCTGGTATATGAATAACATGATGTTTTTCAATGGCAAAAATCAATGAATATTGTAAATGCACAAACAGTAATTTCTCCGCATTGCAAGGTGCAATTCTGAAATTTTTTGCTTTTTCCTGCTCCTCTTAGCATGATAAAGAAGATTCAAAGAGAGTGAGATGCCAGCTCCTTTCGTTCAGTCAGTAGCTTCAATCATTTCTGGACGTTTTTCAAAGGCAAAAATCATTGAATATTGTAAATGCACAAACAGTAATTTCTCCGCATTGCAAGGTGCAATTCTGAAATTTTTTACTTTTTCCTGCTCCTCTTAGCATGATAAAGAAGATTCAAAGAGAGTGAGATGCCAGCTCCTTTCATTCAGTCAGTAGCTTCAATCATTTCTGGTATATGAATAACATGATGTTTTTCAATGGCAAAAATCAATGAATATTGTAAATGCACAAACAGTAATTTCTCCGCATTGCAAGGTGCAATTCTGAAATTTTTTGCTTTTTCCTGCTCCTATTAGCATGATAAAGAAGATTCAAAGAGAGTGAGATGCCAGCTCCTTTCATTCAGTCAGTAGCTTCAATCATTTCTGGACGTTTTTCAATGGCAAAAATCATTGAATATTGTAAATGCACAAACAGTAATTTCTCCGCATTGCAAGGTGCAATTCTGAAATTTTTTACTTTTTCCTGCTCCTCTTAGCATGATAAAGAAGATTCAAAGAGAGTGAGATGCCAGCTCCTTTCATTCAGTCAGTAGCTTCAATCATTTCTGGTATATGAATAACATGATGTTTTTCAATGGCAAAAATCAATGAATATTGTAAATGCACAAACAGTAATTTCTCCGCATTGCAAGGTGCAATTCTGAAATTTTTTGCTTTTTCCTGCTCCTCTTAGCATGATAAAGAAGATTCAAAGAGAGTGAGATGCCAGCTCCTTTCATTCAGTCAGTAGCTTCAATCATTTCTGGACGTTTTTCAATGGCAAAAATCAATGAATATTGTAAATGCACAAACAGTAATTTCTCCGCATTGCAAGGTGCAATTCTGAAATTTTTTGCTTTTTCCTGCTCCTCTTAGCATGATAAACAAGATTAAAAGAGAGTGAGATGCCAGCTCCTTTCATTCAGTCAGTAGCTTCAATCATTTCTGGACGTTTTTCAATGGCAAAAATCAATGAATATTGTAAATGCACAAACAGTAATTTCTCCGCATTGCAAGGTGCAATTCTGAAATTTTTTGCTTTTTCCTGCTCCTCTTAGCATGATAAAGAAGATTCAAAGAGAGTGAGATGCCAGCTCCTTTCATTCAGTCAGTAGCTTCAAACATTCCTGGTATATGAATAACATGATGTTTTTCAATGGCATAAATAAATGAATATTGTAAATGCACAAACAGTAATTTCTCCGCATTGCAAGGTGCAATTCTGAAATTTTTTGCTTTTTCCTGCTCCTCTTAGCATGATAAAGAAGATTCAAAGAGAGTGAGATGCCAGCTCCTTTCATTCAGTCAGTAGCTTCAATCATTTCTGGACGTTTTTCAATGGCAAAAATCATTGAATATTGTAAATGCACAAACAGTAATTTCTCCGCATTGCAAGGTGCAATTCTGAAATTTTTTACTTTTTCCTGCTCCTCTTAGCATGATAAAGAAGATTCAAAGAGAGTGAGATGCCAGCTCCTTTCATTCAGTCAGTAGCTTCAATCATTTCTGGTATATGAATAACATGATGTTTTTCAATGGCAAAAATCAATGAATATTGTAAATGAACAAACAGTAATTTCTCCGCATTGCAAGGTGCAATTCTGAAATTTTTTGCTTTTTCCTGCTCCTCTTAGCATGATAAAGAAGATTCAAAGAGAGTGAGATGCCAGCTCCTTTCATTCAGTCAGTAGCTTCAATCATTTCTGGACGTTTTTCAATGGCAAAAATCAATGAATATTGTAAATGCACAAACAGTAATTTCTCCGCATTGCAAGGTGCAATTCTGAAATTTTTTGCTTTTTCCTGCTCCTCTTAGCATGATAAACAAGATTAAAAGAGAGTGAGATGCCAGCTCCTTTCATTCAGTCAGTAGCTTCAATCATTTCTGGACGTTTTTCAATGGCAAAAATCAATGAATATTGTAAATGCACAAACAGTAATTTCTCCGCATTGCAAGGTGCAATTCTGAAATTTTTTGCTTTTTCCTGCTCCTCTTAGCATGATAAAGAAGATTCAAAGAGAGTGAGATGCCAGCTCCTTTCATTCAGTCAGTAGCTTCAAACATTCCTGGTATATGAATAACATGATGTTTTTCAATGGCAAAAATCAATGAATATTGTAAATGCACAAACAGTAATTTCTCCGCATTGCAAGGTGCAATTCTGAAATTTTTTGCTTTTTCCTGCTCCTCTTAGCATGATAAAGAAGATTCAAAGAGAGTGAGATGCCAGCTCCTTTCATTCAGTCAGTAGCTTCAATCATTTCTGGACGTTTTTCAATTGCAAAAATCAATGAATATTGTAAATGCACAAACAGTAATTTCTCCGCATTGCAAGGTGCAACTCTGAAATTTTTTGCTTTTTCCTGCTCCTCTTAGCATGATAAAGAAGATTCAAAGAGAGTGAGATGCCAGCTCCTTTCATTCAGTCAGTAGCTTCAATCATTTCTGGTATATGAATAACGTGATGTTTTTCAATGGCAAAAATCAATGAATATTGTAAATGCACAAACAGTAATTTCTCCGCATTGCAAGGTGCAATTCTGAAATTTTTTGCTTTTTCCTGCTCCTCTTAGCATGATAAAGAAGATTCAAAGAGAGTGAGATGCCAGCTCCTTTCATTCAGTCAGTAGCTTCAAACATTTCTGGTATATGAATAACATGATGTTTTTCAATGGCAAAAATCAATGAATATTGTAAATGCACAAACAGTAATTTCTCCGCATTGCAAGGTGCAATTCTGAAATTTTTTGCTTTTTCCTGCTCCTCTTAGCATGATAAAGAAGATTCAAGGAGAGTGAGATGCCAGCTCCTTTCATTCAGTCAGTAGCTTCAAACATTTCTGGTATATGAATAAAATGATGTTTTTCAATGGCAAAAATCAATGAATATTGTAAATGCACAAACAGTAATTTCTCCGCATTGCAAGGTGCAATTCTGAAATTTTTTGCTTTATCCTGCTCCTCTTAGCATGATAAAGAAGATTCAAAGAGAGTGAGATGCCAGCTCCTTTCATTCAGTCAGTAGCTTCAATCATTTCTGGACGTTTTTCAATGGCAAAAATCATTGAATATTGTAAATGCACAAACAGTAATTTCTCCGCATTGCAAGGTGCAATTCTGAAATTTTTTACTTTTTCCTGCTCCTCTTAGCATGATAAAGAAGATTCAAAGAGAGTGAGATGCCAGCTCCTTTCATTCAGTCAGTAGCTTCAATCATTTCTGGTATATGAATAACATGATGTTTTTCAATGGCAAAAATCAATGAATATTGTAAATGCACAAACAGTAATTTCTCCGCATTGCAAGGTGCAATTCTGAAATTTTTTGCTTTTTCCTGCTCCTCTTAGCATGATAAAGAAGATTCAAAGAGAGTGAGATGCCAGCTCCTTTCATTCAGTCAGTAGCTTCAATCATTTCTGGACGTTTTTCAATGGCAAAAATCAATGAATATTGTAAATGCACAAACAGTAATTTCTCCGCATTGCAAGGTGCAATTCTGAAATTTTTTGCTTTTTCCTGCTCCTCTTAGCATGATAAACAAGATTAAAAGAGAGTGAGATGCCAGCTCCTTTCATTCAGTCAGTAGCTTCAATCATTTCTGGACGTTTTTCAATGGCAAAAATCAATGAATATTGTAAATGCACAAACAGTAATTTCTCCGCATTGCAAGGTGCAATTCTGAAATTTTTTGCTTTTTCCTGCTCCTCTTAGCATGATAAAGAAGATTCAAAGAGAGTGAGATGCCAGCTCCTTTCATTCAGTCAGTAGCTTCAAACATTCCTGGTATATGAATAACATGATGTTTTTCAATGGCAAAAATCAATGAATATTGTAAATGCACAAACAGTAATTTCTCCGCATTGCAAGGTGCAATTCTGAAATTTTTTGCTTTTTCCTGCTCCTCTTAGCATGATAAAGAAGATTCAAAGAGAGTGAGATGCCAGCTCCTTTCATTCAGTCAGTAGCTTCAATCATTTCTGGACGTTTTTCAATGGCAAAAATCATTGAATATTGTAAATGCACAAACAGTAATTTCTCCGCATTGCAAGGTGCAATTCTGAAATTTTTTACTTTTTCCTGCTCCTCTTAGCATGATAAAGAAGATTCAAAGAGAGTGAGATGCCAGCTCCTTTCATTCAGTCAGTAGCTTCAATCATTTCTGGTATATGAATAACATGATGTTTTTCAATGGCAAAAATCAATGAATATTGTAAATGCACAAACAGTAATTTCTCCGCATTGCAAGGTGCAATTCTGAAATTTTTTGCTTTTTCCTGCTCCTCTTAGCATGATAAAGAAGATTCAAAGAGAGTGAGATGCCAGCTCCTTTCATTCAGTCAGTAGCTTCAATCATTTCTGGACGTTTTTCAATGGCAAAAATCAATGAATATTGTAAATGCACAAACAGTAATTTCTCCGCATTGCAAGGTGCAATTCTGAAATTTTTTGCTTTTTCCTGCTCCTCTTAGCATGATAAACAAGATTAAAAGAGAGTGAGATGCCAGCTCCTTTCATTCAGTCAGTAGCTTCAATCATTTCTGGACGTTTTTCAATGGCAAAAATCAATGAATATTGTAAATGCACAAACAGTAATTTCTCCGCATTGCAAGGTGCAATTCTGAAATTTTTTGCTTTTTCCTGCTCCTCTTAGCATGATAAAGAAGATTCAAAGAGAGTGAGATGCCAGCTCCTTTCATTCAGTCAGTAGCTTCAAACATTCCTGGTATATGAATAACATGATGTTTTTCAATGGCAAAAATCAATGAATATTGTAAATGCACAAACAGTAATTTCTCCGCATTGCAAGGTGCAATTCTGAAATTTTTTGCTTTTTCCTGCTCCTCTTAGCATGATAAAGAAGATTCAAAGAGAGTGAGATGCCAGCTCCTTTCATTCAGTCAGTAGCTTCAATCATTTCTGGACGTTTTTCAATTGCAAAAATCAATGAATATTGTAAATGCACAAACAGTAATTTCTCCGCATTGCAAGGTGCAACTCTGAAATTTTTTGCTTTTTCCTGCTCCTCTTAGCATGATAAAGAAGATTCAAAGAGAGTGAGATGCCAGCTCCTTTCATTCAGTCAGTAGCTTCAATCATTTCTGGTATATGAATAACGTGATGTTTTTCAATGGCAAAAATCAATGAATATTGTAAATGCACAAACAGTAATTTCTCCGCATTGCAAGGTGCAATTCTGAAATTTTTTGCTTTTTCCTGCTCCTCTTAGCATGATAAAGAAGATTCAAAGAGAGTGAGATGCCAGCTCCTTTCATTCAGTCAGTAGCTTCAAACATTTCTGGTATATGAATAACATGATGTTTTTCAATGGCAAAAATCAATGAATATTGTAAATGCACAAACAGTAATTTCTCCGCATTGCAAGGTGCAATTCTGAAATTTTTTGCTTTTTCCTGCTCCTCTTAGCATGATAAAGAAGATTCAAGGAGAGTGAGATGCCAGCTCCTTTCATTCAGTCAGTAGCTTCAAACATTTCTGGTATATGAATAAAATGATGTTTTTCAATGGCAAAAATCAATGAATATTGTAAATGCACAAACAGTAATTTCTCCGCATTGCAAGGTGCAATTCTGAAATTTTTTGCTTTATCCTGCTCCTCTTAGCATGATAAAGAAGATTCAAAGAGAGTGAGATGCCAGCTCCTTTCATTCAGTCAGTAGCTTCAATCATTTCTGGACGTTTTTCAATGGCAAAAATCATTGAATATTGTAAATGCACAAACAGTAATTTCTCCGCATTGCAAGGTGCAATTCTGAAATTTTTTACTTTTTCCTGCTCCTCTTAGCATGATAAAGAAGATTCAAAGAGAGTGAGATGCCAGCTGCTTTCATTCAGTCAGTAGCTTCAATCATTTCTGGTATATGAATAACATGATGTTTTTCAATGGCAAAAATCAATGAATATTGTAAATGCACAAACAGTAATTTCTCCGCATTGCAAGGTGCAATTCTGAGATTTTTTGCTTTTTCCTGCTCCTCTTAGCATGATAAAGAAGATTCAAAGAGAGTGAGATGCCAGCTCCTTTCATTCAGTCAGTAGCTTCAATCATTTCTGGACGTTTTTCAATGGCAAAAATCAATGAATATTCTAAATGCACAAACAGTAATTTCTCCGCATTGCAAGTTGCAATTCTGAAATTTTTTGCTTTTTCCTGCTCCTCTTAGCATGATAAACAAGATTCAAAGAGAGTGAGATGCCAGCTCCTTTCATTCAGTCAGTAGCTTCAATCATTTCTGGACGTTTTTCAATGGCAAAAATCAATGAATATTGTAAATGCACAAACAGTAATTTCTCCGCATTGCAAGGTGCAATTCTGAAATTTTTTGCTTTTTCCTGCTCCTCTTAGCATGATAAAGAAGATTCAAAGAGAGTGAGAAGCCAGCTCCTTTCATTCAGTCAGTAGCTTCAATCATTTCTGGACGTTTTTCAATTGCAAAAATCAATGAATATTGTAAATGCACAAACAGTAATTTCTCCGCATTGCAAGGTGCAATTCTGAAATTTTTTGCTTTTTCCTGCTCCTCTTAGCATGATAAAGAAGATTCAAAGAGAGTGAGATGCCAGCTCCTTTCATTCAGTCAGTAGCTTCAATCATTTCTGGTATATGAATAACATGATGTTTTTCAATGGCAAAAATCAATGAATATTGTAAATGCACAAACAGTAATTTCTCCGCATTGCAAGGTGCAATTCTGAAATTTTTTGCTTTTTCCTGCTCCTCTTAGCATGATAAAGAAGATTCAAAGAGAGTGAGATGCCAGCTCCTTTCATTCAGTCAGTAGCTTCAATCATTTCTGGACGTTTTTCAATGGCAAAAATCAATGAATATTGTAAATGCACAAACAGTAATTTCTCCGCATTGCAAGGTGCAATTCTGAAATTTTTTGCTTTTTCCTGCTCCTCTTAGCATGATAAAGAAGATTCAAAGAGAGTGAGATGCCAGCTCCTTTCATTCAGTCAGTAGCTTCAATCATTTCTGGACGTTTTTCAATGGCAAAAATCAATGAATATTGTAAATGCACAAACAGTAATTTCTCCGCATTGCAAGGTGCAATTCTGAAATTTTTTGCTTTTTCCTGCTCCTCTTAGCATGATAAAAAAGATTCAAAGAGAGTGAGATGCCAGCTCCTTTCATTCAGTCAGTAGCTTCAAACATTTCTGGTATATGAATAACATGATGTTTTTCAATGGCAAAAATCAATGAATATTGTAAATGCACAAACAGCAATTTCTCCGCATTGCAAGGTACAATTCTGAAATTTTTTGCTTTTTCCTGCTCCTCTTAGCATGATAAAGAAGATTCAAAGAGAGTGAGACGCCAGCTCCTTTCGTTCAGTCAGTAGCTTCAATCATTTCTGGACGTTTTTCAATGGCAAAAATCATTGAATATTGTAAATGCACAAACAGTAATTTCTCCGCATTGCAAGGTGCAATTCTGAAATTTTTTACTTTTTCCTGCTCCTCTTAGCATGATAAAGAAGATTCAAAGAGAGTGAGATGCCAGCTCCTTTCATTCAGTCAGTAGCTTCATTCATTTCTGGTATATGAATAACATGATGTTTTTCAATGGCAAAAATCAATGAATATTGTAAATGCACAAACAGTAATTTCTCCGCATTGCAAGGTGCAATTCTGAAATTTTTTGCTTTTTCCTGCTCCTCTTAGCATGATAAAGAAGATTCAAAGAGAGTGAGATGCCAGCTCCTTTCATTCAGTCAGTAGCTTCAATCATTTCTGGACGTTTTTCAATGGCAAAAATCAACGAATATTGTAAATGCACAAACAGTAATTTCTCCGCATTGCAAGGTGCAATTCTGAAATTTTTTGCTTTTTCCTGCTCCTCTTAGCATGATAAAGAAGATTCAAAGAGAGTGAGATGCCAGCTCCTTACATTCAGTCAGTAGCTTCAATCATTTCTGGTAAATGAATAACATGATGTTTTTCAATGGCAAAAATCAATGAATTTTGTAAATGCACAAACAGTAATTTCTCCGCATTGCAAGGCGCAATTCTGAAATTTTTTGCTTTTTCCTGCTCCTCTTAGCATGATAAAGAAGATTCAAAGAGAGTGAGATGCCAGCTCCTTTCAATCAGTCAGTAGCTTCAATCATTTCTGGACGTTTTTCAATGGCAAAAATCAATGAATATTGTAAATGCACAAACAGTAATTTCTCCGCATTGCAAGGTGCAATTCTGAAATTTTATGCTTTTTCCTGCTCCTCTTAGCATGATAAAGAAGATTCAAAGAGAGTGAGATGCCAGCTCCTTTCATTCAGTCAGTAGCTTCAATCATTTCTGGACGTTTTTCAATGGCAAAAATCAATGAATATTGTAAATGCACAAACAGTAATTTTTCCGCATTGCAAGGTGCAATTCTGAAATTTTTTGCTTATTCCTGCTCCTCTTAGCATGATAAAGAAGATTCAAAGAGAGTGAGGTGCCAGCTCCTTTCATTCAGTCAGTAGCTTCAAACATTTCTGGTATATGAATAACGTTTTTCAATGGCAAAAATCAATGAATATTGTAAATGCACAAACAGTTATTTCTCCGCATTGCAAGGTGCAATTCTGAAATTTTTTGCTTTTTCCTGCTCCTCTTAGCATGATAAAGAAGATTCAAAGAGAGTGAGATGCCAGCTCCTTTCATTCAGTCAGTAGCTTCAATCATTTCTGGACGTTTTTCAATGGCAAAAATCAATGAATATTGTAAATGCACAAACAGTAATTTCTCCGCATTGCAAGGTGCAATTCTGAAATTTTTTGCTTTTTCCTGCTCCTCTTAGCATGATAAAGAAGATTCAAAGAGAGTGAGATGCCAGCTCCTTTCATTCAGTCAGTAGCTTCAATCATTTCTGGACGTTTTTCAATGGCAAAAATCAATGAATATTGTAAATGCACAAACAGTAATTTCTCCGCATTGCAAGGTGCAATTCTGAAATTTTTTGCTTTTTCCTGCTCCTCTTAGCATGATAAAGAAGATTCAAAGAGAGTGAGATGCCAGCTCCTTTCATTCAGTCAGTAGCTTCAATCATTTCTGGACGTTTTTCAATGGCAAAAATCAATGAATATTGTAAATGCACAAACAGTAATTTCTCCGCATTGCAAGGTGCAATTCTGAAATTTTTGCTTTTTCCTGCTCCTCTTAGCATGATAAAGAAGATTCAAAGAGAGTGAGGTGCCAGCTCCTTTCATTCAGTCAGTAGCTTCAAACATTTCTGGTATATGAATAACATGTTTTTCAATGGCAAAAATCAATGAATATTGTAAATGCACAAACAGTAATTTCTCCGCATTGCAAGGAGCAATTCTGAAATTTTTTGCTTTTTCCTGCTCCTCTTAGCATGATAAAGAAGATTCAAAGAGAGTGAGATGCCAGCTCCTTTCATTCAGTCAGTAGCTTCAATCATTTCTGGACGTTTTTCAATGGCAAAAATCAATGAATATTGTAAATGCACAAACTGTAATTTCTCCGCATTGCAAGGTGCAATTCTGAAATTTTTTGCTTTTTCCTGCTCCTCTTAGCATGATAAAGAAGATTCAAAGAGAGTGAGATGCCAGCTCTTTTCATTCAGTCAGTAGCTTCAATCATTTCTGGACGTTTTTCAATGGCAAAAATCAATGAATATTGTAAATGCACAAACAGTAATTTCTCCGCATTGCAAGGTGCAATTCTGAAATTTTTTGCTTTTTCCTGCTCCTCTTAGCATGATAAAGAAGATTCAAAGAGAGTGAGATGCCAGCTCCTTTCATTCAATCAGTAGCTTCAAACATTTCTGGTATATGAATAACATGATGTTTTTCAATGGCAAAAATCAATGAATATTGTAAATGCACAAACAGTAATTTCTCCGCATTGCAAGGTGCAATTCTGAAATTTTTTGCTTTTTCCTGCTCCTCTTAGCATGATAAAGAAGATTCAAAGAGAGTGAGATGCCAGCTCCTTTCATTCAGTCAGTAGCTTCAATCATTTCTGGACGTTTTTCAATGGCAAAAATCAATGAATATTGTAAATGCACAAACAGTAATTTCTCCGCATTGCAAGGTGCAATTCTGAAATTTTTTGCTTTTTCCTGCTCCTCTTAGCATGATAAAGAAGATTCAAAGAGAGTGAGATGCCAGCTCCTTACATTCAGTCAGTAGCTTCAATCATTTCTGGTAAATGAATAACATGATGTTTTTCAATGGCAAAAATCAATTAATTTTGTAAATGCACAAACAGTAATTTCTCCGCATTGCAAGGTGCAATTCTGAAATTTTTTGCTTTTTCCTGCTCCTCTTAGCATGATAAAGAAGATTCAAAGAGAGTGAGATGCCAGCTCCTTTCATTCAGTCAGTAGCTTCAATCATTTCTGGACGTTTTTCAATGGCAAAAATCAATGAATATTGTAAATGCACAAACAGTAATTTTTCCGCATTGCAAGGTGCAATTCTGAAATTTTTTGCTTATTCCTGCTCCTCTTAGCATGATAAAGAAGATTCAAAGAGAGTGAGGTGCCAGCTCCTTTCATTCAGTCAGTAGCTTCAAACATTTCTGGTATATGAATAACGTTTTTCAATGGCAAAAATCAATGAATATTGTAAATGCACAAACAGTTATTTCTCCGCATTGCAAGGTGCAATTCTGAAATTTTTTGCTTTTTCCTGCTCCTCTTAGCATGATAAAGAAGATTCAAAGAGAGTGAGATGCCAGCTCCTTTCATTCAGTCAGTAGCTTCAATCATTTCTGGACGTTTTTCAATGGCAAAAATCAATGAATATTGTAAATGCACAAACAGTAATTTCTCCGCATTGCAAGGTGCAATTCTGAAATTTTTTGCTTTCTCCTGCTCCTCTTAGCATGATAAAGAAGATTAAAAGAGAGTGAGATGCCAGCTCCTTTCATTCAGTCAGTAGCTTCAATCATTTCTGGACGTTTTTCAATGGCAAAAATCAATGAATATTGTAAATGCACAAACAGTAATTTCTCCGCATTGCAAGGTGCAATTCTGAAATTTTTTGCTTTTTCCTGCTCCTCTTAGCATGATAAAGAAGATTCAAAGAGAGTGAGATGCCAGCTCCTTTCATTCAGTCAGTAGCTTCAATCATTTCTGGACGTTTTTCAATGGCAAAAATCAATGAATATTGTAAATGCACAAACAGTAATTTCTCCGCATTGCAAGGTGCAATTCTGAAATTTTTGCTTTTTCCTGCTCCTCTTAGCATGATAAAGAAGATTCAAAGAGAGTGAGGTGCCAGCTCCTTTCATTCAGTCAGTAGCTTCAAACATTTCTGGTATATGAATAACATGTTTTTCAATGGCAAAAATCAATGAATATTGTAAATGCACAAACAGTAATTTCTCCGCATTGCAAGGAGCAATTCTGAAATTTTTTGCTTTTTCCTGCTCCTCTTAGCATGATAAAGAAGATTCAAAGAGAGTGAGATGCCAGCTCCTTTCATTCAGTCAGTAGCTTCAATCATTTCTGTACGTTTTTCAATGGCAAAAATCAATGAATATTGTAAATGCACAAACTGTAATTTCTCCGCATTGCAAGGTGCAATTCTGAAATTTTTTGCTTTTTCCTGCTCCTCTTAGCATGATAAAGAAGATTCAAAGAGAGTGAGATGCCAGCTCTTTTCATTCAGTCAGTAGCTTCAATCATTTCTGGACGTTTTTCAATGGCAAAAATCAATGAATATTGTAAATGCACAAACAGTAATTTCTCCGCATTGCAAGGTGCAATTCTGAAATTTTTTGCTTTTTCCTGCTCCTCTTAGCATGATAAAGAAGATTCAAAGAGAGTGAGATGCCAGCTCCTTTCATTCAATCAGTAGCTTCAAACATTTCTGGTATATGAATAACATGATGTTTTTCAATGGCAAAAATCAATGAATATTGTAAATGCACAAACAGTAATTTCTCCGCATTGCAAGGTGCAATTCTGAAATTTTTTGCTTTTTCCTGCTCCTCTTAGCATGATAAAGAAGATTCAAAGAGAGTGAGATGCCAGCTCCTTTCATTCAGTCAGTAGCTTCAATCATTTCTGGACGTTTTTCAATGGCAAAAATCAATGAATATTGTAAATGCACAAACAGTAATTTCTCCGCATTGCAAGGTGCAATTCTGAAATTTTTTGCTTTTTCCTGCTCCTCTTAGCATGATAAAGAAGATTCAAAGAGAGTGAGGTGCCAGCTCCTTTCATTCAGTCAGTAGCTTCAAACATTTCTGGTATATGAATAACATGTTTTTCAATGGCAAAAATCAATGAATATTGTTAATGCACAAACTGTAATTTCTCCGCATTGCAAGGTGCAATTCTGAAATTTTTTGCTTTTTCCTGCTCCTCTTAGCATGATAAAGAAAATTCAAAGAGAGTGAGATGCCAGCTCCTTTCATTCAGTCAGTAGCTTCAATCATTTCTGGACGTTTTTCAATGGCAAAAATCAATGAATATTGTAAATGCACAAACAGTAATTTCTCCGCATTGCAAGGTGCAATTCTGAATTTTTTTGCTTTTTCCTGCTCCTCTTAGCATGATAAAGAAGATTCAGAGAGAGTGAGATGCCAGCTCCTTTCATTCAGTCAGTAGCTTCAATCATTTCTGGACGTTTTTCAATGGCAAAAATCAATGAATATTGTAAATGCACAAACTGTAATTTCTCCGCATTGTAAGGTGCAATTCTGAAATTTTTTGCTTTTTCCTGCTCCTCTTAGCATGATAAAGAAGATTCAAAGAGAGTGAGATGCCAGCTCCTTTCATTCAGTCAGTAGCTTCAATCATTTCTGGACGTTTTTCAATGGCAAAAATCAATGAATATTGTAAATGCACAAACAGTAATTTCTCCGCATTGCAAGGTGCAATTCTGAAATTTTTTGCTTTTTCCTGCTCCCCTTAGCATGGTAAAGAAGATTCAAAGAGAGTGAGATGCCAGCTCCTTTCATTCAGTCAGTAGCTTCAATCATTTCTGGACGTTTTTCAATGGCAAAAATCAATGAATATTGTAAATGCACAAACAGAAATTTCTCCGCATTGCAAGGTGCAATTCTGAAATTTTTTGCTTTTTCCTGCTCCTCTTAGCATGATAAAGAAGATTCAAAGAGAGTGAGATGCCAGCTCCTTTCATTCAGTCAGTAGCTTCAAACATTTCTGGTATATGAATAACATGATGTTTTTCAATGGCAAAAATCAATGAATATTGTAAATGCACAAACAGTAATTTCTCCGCATTGCAAGGTGCAATTCTGAAATTTTTTGCTTTTTCCTGCTCCTCTTAGCATGATAAAGAAGATTCAAAGAGAGTGAGATGCCAGCTCCTTTCGTTCAGTCAGTAGCTTCAATCATTTCTGGACGTTTTTCAATGGCAAAAATCATTGAATATTGTAAATGCACAAACAGTAATTTCTCCACATTGCAAGGTGCAATTCTGAAATTTTTTACATTTTCCTGCTCCTCTTAGCATGATAAAGAAGATTCAAAGAGAGTGAGATGCCAGCTCCTTTCATTCAGTCAGTAGCTTCAATCATTTCTGGTATATGAATAACATGATGTTTTTCAATGGCAAAAATCAATGAATATTGTAAATGCACAAACAGTAATTTCTCCGCATTGCAAGGTGCAATTCTGAAATTTTTTGCTTTTTCCTGCTCCTCTTAGCATGATAAAGAAGATTCAAAGAGAGTGAGATGCCAGCTCCTTTCATTCAGTCAGTAGCTTCAATCATTTCTGGACGTTTTTCAATGGCAAAAATCAATGAATATTGTAAATGCACAAACAGTAATTTCTCCGCATTGCAAGGTGCAATTCTGAAATTTTTTGCTTTTTCCTGCTCCTCTTAGCATGATAAAGAAGATTCAAAGAGAGTGAGGTGCCAGCTCCTTTCATTCAGTCAGTAGCTTCAAACATTTCTGGTATATGAATAACATGTTTTTCAATGGCAAAAATCAATGAATATTGTAAATGCACAAACAGTAATTTCTCCGCATTGCAAGGAGCAATTCTGAAATTTTTTGCTTTTTCCTGCTCCTCTTAGCATGATAAAGAAGATTCAAAGAGAGTGAGATGCCAGCTCCTTTCATTCAGTCAGTAGCT
The DNA here is from genome assembly GCF_046119375.1 of Phyllobates terribilis. NCBI lineage: Eukaryota > Metazoa > Chordata > Amphibia > Anura > Dendrobatidae > Phyllobates > Phyllobates terribilis. The sequence continues at coordinate 29,475 of NW_027364760.1, forward strand.
TCAATCATTTCTGGACGTTTTTCAATGGCAAAAATCAATGAATATTGTAAATGCACAAACTGTAATTTCTCCGCATTGCAAGGTGCAATTCTGAAATTTTTTGCTTTTTCCTGCTCCTCTTAGCATGATAAAGAAGATTCAAAGAGAGTGAGATGCCAGCTCCTTTCATTCAGTCAGTAGCTTCAATCATTTCTGGACGTTTTTCAATGGCAAAAATCAATGAATATTGTAAATGCACAAACAGTAATTTCTCCGCATTGCAAGGTGCAATTCTGAAATTTTTTGCTTTTTCCTGCTCCTCTTAGCATGATAAAGAAGATTCAAAGAGAGTGAGATGCCAGCTCCTTTCATTCAGTCAGTAGCTGCAAACATTTCTGGTATATGAATAACATGATGTTTTTCAATGGCAAAAATTAATGAATATTGTAAATGCACAAACAGTAATTTCTCCGCATTGCAAGGTGCAATTCTGAAATTTTTTGCTTTTTCCAGCTCCTCTTAGCATGATAAAGAAGATTCAAAGAGAGTGAGATGCCAGCTCCTTTCATTCAGTCAGTAGCTTCAATCATTTCTGGACGTTTTTCAATGGCAAAAATCAATGAATATTGTAAATGCACAAACAGTAATTTCTCCGCATTGCAAGGTGCAATTCTGAAATTTTTTGCTTTATCCTGCTCCTCTTAGCATGATAAAGAAGATTCAAAGAGAGTGAGGTGCCAGCTCCTTTCATTCAGTCAGTAGCTTCAAACATTTCTGGTATATGAATAACATGTTTTTCAATGGCAAAAATCAATGAATATTGTAAATGCACAAACAGTAATTTCTCCGCATTGCAAGGTGCAATTCTGAAATTTTTTGCTTTTTCCTGCTCCTCTTAGCATGATAAAGAAAATTCAAAGAGAGTGAGATGCCAGCTCCTTTCATTCAGTCAGTAGCTTCAATCATTTCTGGACGTTTTTCAATGGCAAAAATCAATGAATATTGTAAATGCACAAACAGTAATTTCTCCGCATTGCAAGGTGCAATTCTGAAATTTTTTGCTTTTTCATGCTCCTCTTAGCATGATAAAGAAGATTCAAAGAGAGTGAGATGCCAGCTCCTTTCATTCAGTCAGTAGCTTCAATCATTTCTGGACGTTTTTCAATGGCAAAAATCAATGAATATTGTAAATGCACAAACAGTAATTTCTCCGCATTGCAAGGTGCAATTCTGAAATTTTTTGCTTTTTCCTGCTCCTCTTAGCATGATAAAGAAGACTCAAAGTGAGTGAGATGCCAGCTCCTTTCATTCAGTCAGTAGCTTCAATCATTTCTGGACGTTTTTCAATGGCAAAAATCAATGAATATTGTAAATGTACAAACAGTAATTTCTCCGCATTGCAAGGTGCAATTCTGAAATTTTTTGCTTTTTCCTGCTCCTCTTAGCATGATAAAGAAGATTCAAAGAGAGTGAGGTTCCAGCTCCTTTCATTCAGTCAGTAGCTTCAAACATTTCTGGTATATGAATAACATGTTTTTCAATGGCAAAAATCAATGAATATTGTAAATGCACAAACAGTAATTTCTCCGCATTGCAAGGTGCAATTCTGAAATTTTTTGCTTTTTCCTGCTCCTCTTAACTTGATAAAGAAGATTCAAAGAGAGTGAGATGCCAGCTTCTTTCATTCAGTCAGTAGCTTCAATCATTTCTGGACGTTTTTCAATGGCAAAAATCAATGAATATTGTAAATGCACAAACTGTAATTTCTCCGCATTGTAAGGTGCAATTCTGAAATTTTTTGCTTTTTCCTGCTCCTCTTAGCATGATAAAGAAGATTCAAAGAGAGTGAGATGCCAGCTCCTTTCATTCAGTCAGTAGCTTCAATCATTTCTGGACGTTTTTCAATGGCAAAAATCAATGAATATTGTAAATGCACAAACAGTAATTTCTCCGCATTGCAAGGTGCAATTCTGAAATTTTTTGCTTTTTCCTGCTCCTCTTAGCATGATAAAGAAGATTCAAAGAGAGTGAGATGCCAGCTCCTTTCATTCAGTCAGTAGCTTCAAACATTTCTGGTATATGAATAACATGATGTTTTTCAATGGCAAAAATCAATAAATATTGTAAATGCACAAACAGTAATTTCTCCGCATTGCAAGGTGCAAGTCTGAAATTTTTTGCTTTTTCCTGCTCCTCTTAGCATGATAAAGAAGATTCAAAGAGAGTGAGATGCCAGCTCCTTTCATTCAGTCAGTAGCTTCAATCATTTCTGGACGTTTTTCAATGGCAAAAATCAATGAATATTGTAAATGCACAAACTGTAATTTCTCCGCATTGCAAGGTGCAATTCTGAAATTTTTTGCTTTTTCCTGCTCCTCTTAGCATGATAAAGAAGATTCAAAGAGAGTGAGATGCCAGCTCTTTTCATTCAGTCAGTAGCTTCAATCATTTCTGGACGTTTTTCAATGGCAAAAATCAATGAATATTGTAAATGCACAAACAGTAATTTCTCCGCATTGCAAGGTGCAATTCTGAAATTTTTTGCTTTTTCCTGCTCCTCTTAGCATGATAAAGAAGATTCAAAGAGAGTGAGATGCCAGCTCCTTTCATTCAATCAGTAGCTTCAAACATTTCTGGTATATGAATAACATGATGTTTTTCAATGGCAAAAATCAATGAATATTGTAAATGCACAAACAGTAATTTCTCCGCATTGCAAGGTGCAATTCTGAAATTTTTTGCTTTTTCCTGCTCCTCTTAGCATGATAAAGAAGATTCAAAGAGAGTGAGATGCCAGCTCCTTTCATTCAGTCAGTAGCTTCAATCATTTCTGGACGTTTTTCAATGGCAAAAATCAATGAATATTGTAAATGCACAAACAGTAATTTCTCCGCATTGCAAGGTGCAATTCTGAAATTTTTTGCTTTTTCCTGCTCCTCTTAGCATGATAAAGAAGATTCAAAGAGAGTGAGATGCCAGCTCCTTACATTCAGTCAGTAGCTTCAATCATTTCTGGTAAATGAATAACATGATGTTTTTCAATGGCAAAAATCAATTAATTTTGTAAATGCACAAACAGTAATTTCTCCGCATTGCAAGGTGCAATTCTGAAATTTTTTGCTTTTTCCTGCTCCTCTTAGCATGATAAAGAAGATTCAAAGAGAGTGAGATGCCAGCTCCTTTCATTCAGTCAGTAGCTTCAATCATTTCTGGACGTTTTTCAATGGCAAAAATCAATGAATATTGTAAATGCACAAACAGTAATTTTTCCGCATTGCAAGGTGCAATTCTGAAATTTTTTGCTTATTCCTGCTCCTCTTAGCATGATAAAGAAGATTCAAAGAGAGTGAGGTGCCAGCTCCTTTCATTCAGTCAGTAGCTTCAAACATTTCTGGTATATGAATAACGTTTTTCAATGGCAAAAATCAATGAATATTGTAAATGCACAAACAGTTATTTCTCCGCATTGCAAGGTGCAATTCTGAAATTTTTTGCTTTTTCCTGCTCCTCTTAGCATGATAAAGAAGATTCAAAGAGAGTGAGATGCCAGCTCCTTTCATTCAGTCAGTAGCTTCAATCATTTCTGGACGTTTTTCAATGGCAAAAATCAATGAATATTGTAAATGCACAAACAGTAATTTCTCCGCATTGCAAGGTGCAATTCTGAAATTTTTTGCTTTCTCCTGCTCCTCTTAGCATGATAAAGAAGATTCAAAGAGAGTGAGATGCCAGCTCCTTTCATTCAGTCAGTAGCTTCAATCATTTCTGGACGTTTTTCAATGGCAAAAATCAATGAATATTGTAAATGCACAAACAGTAATTTCTCCGCATTGCAAGGTGCAATTCTGAAATTTTTTGCTTTTTCCTGCTCCTCTTAGCATGATAAAGAAGATTCAAAGAGAGTGAGATGCCAGCTCCTTTCATTCAGTCAGTAGCTTCAATCATTTCTGGACGTTTTTCAATGGCAAAAATCAATGAATATTGTAAATGCACAAACAGTAATTTCTCCGCATTGCAAGGTGCAATTCTGAAATTTTTGCTTTTTCCTGCTCCTCTTAGCATGATAAAGAAGATTCAAAGAGAGTGAGGTGCCAGCTCCTTTCATTCAGTCAGTAGCTTCAAACATTTCTGGTATATGAATAACATGTTTTTCAATGGCAAAAATCAATGAATATTGTAAATGCACAAACAGTAATTTCTCCGCATTGCAAGGAGCAATTCTGAAATTTTTTGCTTTTTCCTGCTCCTCTTAGCATGATAAAGAAGATTCAAAGAGAGTGAGATGCCAGCTCCTTTCATTCAGTCAGTAGCTTCAATCATTTCTGTACGTTTTTCAATGGCAAAAATCAATGAATATTGTAAATGCACAAACTGTAATTTCTCCGCATTGCAAGGTGCAATTCTGAAATTTTTTGCTTTTTCCTGCTCCTCTTAGCATGATAAAGAAGATTCAAAGAGAGTGAGATGCCAGCTCTTTTCATTCAGTCAGTAGCTTCAATCATTTCTGGACGTTTTTCAATGGCAAAAATCAATGAATATTGTAAATGCACAAACAGTAATTTCTCCGCATTGCAAGGTGCAATTCTGAAATTTTTTGCTTTTTCCTGCTCCTCTTAGCATGATAAAGAAGATTCAAAGAGAGTGAGATGCCAGCTCCTTTCATTCAATCAGTAGCTTCAAACATTTCTGGTATATGAATAACATGATGTTTTTCAATGGCAAAAATCAATGAATATTGTAAATGCACAAACAGTAATTTCTCCGCATTGCAAGGTGCAATTCTGAAATTTTTTGCTTTTTCCTGCTCCTCTTAGCATGATAAAGAAGATTCAAAGAGAGTGAGATGCCAGCTCCTTTCATTCAGTCAGTAGCTTCAATCATTTCTGGACGTTTTTCAATGGCAAAAATCAATGAATATTGTAAATGCACAAACAGTAATTTCTCCGCATTGCAAGGTGCAATTCTGAAATTTTTTGCTTTTTCCTGCTCCTCTTAGCATGATAAAGAAGATTCAAAGAGAGTGAGGTGCCAGCTCCTTTCATTCAGTCAGTAGCTTCAAACATTTCTGGTATATGAATAACATGTTTTTCAATGGCAAAAATCAATGAATATTGTTAATGCACAAACTGTAATTTCTCCGCATTGCAAGGTGCAATTCTGAAATTTTTTGCTTTTTCCTGCTCCTCTTAGCATGATAAAGAAAATTCAAAGAGAGTGAGATGCCAGCTCCTTTCATTCAGTCAGTAGCTTCAATCATTTCTGGACGTTTTTCAATGGCAAAAATCAATGAATATTGTAAATGCACAAACAGTAATTTCTCCGCATTGCAAGGTGCAATTCTGAATTTTTTTGCTTTTTCCTGCTCCTCTTAGCATGATAAAGAAGATTCAAAGAGAGTGAGATGCCAGCTCCTTTCATTCAGTCAGTAGCTTCAATCATTTCTGGACGTTTTTCAATGGCAAAAATCAATGAATATTGTAAATGCACAAACTGTAATTTCTCCGCATTGTAAGGTGCAATTCTGAAATTTTTTGCTTTTTCCTGCTCCTCTTAGCATGATAAAGAAGATTCAAAGAGAGTGAGATGCCAGCTCCTTTCATTCAGTCAGTAGCTTCAATCATTTCTGGACGTTTTTCAATGGCAAAAATCAATGAATATTGTAAATGCACAAACAGTAATTTCTCCGCATTGCAAGGTGCAATTCTGAAATTTTTTGCTTTTTCCTGCTCCCCTTAGCATGGTAAAGAAGATTCAAAGAGAGTGAGATGCCAGCTCCTTTCATTCAGTCAGTAGCTTCAATCATTTCTGGACGTTTTTCAATGGCAAAAATCAATGAATATTGTAAATGCACAAACAGAAATTTCTCCGCATTGCAAGGTGCAATTCTGAAATTTTTTGCTTTTTCCTGCTCCTCTTAGCATGATAAAGAAGATTCAAAGAGAGTGAGATGCCAGCTCCTTTCATTCAGTCAGTAGCTTCAAACATTTCTGGTATATGAATAACATGATGTTTTTCAATGTCAAAAATCAATGAATATTGTAAATGCACAAACAGTAATTTCTCCGCATTGCAAGGTGCAATTCTGAAATTTTTTGCTTTTTCCTGCTCCTCTTAGCATGATAAAGAAGATTCAAAGAGAGTGAGATGCCAGCTCCTTTCGTTCAGTCAGTAGCTTCAATCATTTCTGGACGTTTTTCAATGGCAAAAATCATTGAATATTGTAAATGCACAAACAGTAATTTCTCCGCATTGCAAGGTGCAATTCTGAAATTTTTTACATTTTCCTGCTCCTCTTAGCATGATAAAGAAGATTCAAAGAGAGTGAGATGCCAGCTCCTTTCATTCAGTCAGTAGCTTCAATCATTTCTGGTATATGAATAACATGATGTTTTTCAATGGCAAAAATCAATGAATATTGTAAATGCACAAACAGTAATTTCTCCGCATTGCAAGGTGCAATTCTGAAATTTTTTGCTTTTTCCTGCTCCTCTTAGCATGATAAAGAAGATTCAAAGAGAGTGAGATGCCAGCTCCTTTCATTCAGTCAGTAGCTTCAATCATTTCTGGACGTTTTTCAATGGCAAAAATCAATGAATATTGTAAATGCACAAACAGTAATTTCTCCGCATTGCAAGGTGCAATTCTGAAATTTTTTGCTTTTTCCTGCTCCTCTTAGCATGATAAAGAAGATTCAAAGAGAGTGAGGTGCCAGCTCCTTTCATTCAGTCAGTAGCTTCAAACATTTCTGGTATATGAATAACATGTTTTTCAATGGCAAAAATCAATGAATATTGTAAATGCACAAACAGTAATTTCTCCGCATTGCAAGGAGCAATTCTGAAATTTTTTGCTTTTTCCTGCTCATCTTAGCATGATAAAGAAGATTCAAAGAGAGTGAGATGCCAGCTCCTTTCATTCAGTCAGTAGCTTCAATCATTTCTGGACGTTTTTCAATGGCAAAAATCAATGAATATTGTAAATGCACAAACTGTAATTTCTCCGCATTGCAAGGTGCAATTCTGAAATTTTTTGCTTTTTCCTGCTCCTCTTAGCATGATAAAGAAGATTCAAAGAGAGTGAGATGCCAGCTCCTTTCATTCAGTCAGTAGCTTCAATCATTTCTGGACGTTTTTCAATGGCAAAAATCAATGAATATTGTAAATGCACAAACAGTAATTTCTCCGCATTGCAAGGTGCAATTCTGAAATTTTTTGCTTTTTCCTGCTCCTCTTAGCATGATAAAGAAGATTCAAAGAGATTGAGATGCCAGCTCCTTTCATTCAGTCAGTAGCTTCAAACATTTCTGGTATATGAATAACATGATGTTTTTCAATGGCAAAAATTAATGAATATTGTAAATGCACAAACAGTAATTTCTCCGCATTGCAAGGTGCAATTCTGAAATTTTTTGCTTTTTCCAGCTCCTCTTAGCATGATAAAGAAGATTCAAAGAGAGTGAGATGCCAGCTCCTTTCATTCAGTCAGTAGCTTCAATCATTTCTGGACGTTTTTCAATGGCAAAAATCAATGAATATTGTAAATGCACAAACAGTAATTTCTCCGCATTGCAAGGTGCAATTCTGAAATTTTTTGCTTTATCCTGCTCCTCTTAGCATGATAAAGAAGATTCAAAGAGAGTGAGGTGCCAGCTCCTTTCATTCAGTCAGTAGCTTCAAACATTTCTGGTATATGAATAACATGTTTTTCAATGGCAAAAATCAATGAATATTGTAAATGCACAAACAGTAATTTCTCCGCATTGCAAGGTGCAATTCTGAAATTTTTTGTTTTTTCCTGCTCCTCTTAGCATGATAAAGAAAATTCAAAGAGAGTGAGATGCCAGCTCCTTTCATTCAGTCAGTAGCTTCAATCATTTCTGGACGTTTTTCAATGGCAAAAATCAATGAATATTGTAAATGCACAAACAGTAATTTCTCCGCATTGCAAGGTGCAATTCTGAAATTTTTTGCTTTTTCCTGCTCCTCTTAGCATGATAAAGAAGATTCAAAGAGAGTGAGATGCCAGCTCCTTTCATTCAGTCAGTAGCTTCAATCATTTCTGGACGTTTTTCAATGGCAAAAATCAATGAATATTGTAAATGCACAAACAGTAATTTCTCCGCATTGCAAGGTGCAATTCTGAAATTTTTTGCTTTTTCCTGCTCCTCTTAGCATGATAAAGAAGATTCAAAGTGAGTGAGATGCCAGCTCCTTTCATTCAGTCAGTAGCTTCAATCATTTCTGGACGTTTTTCAATGGCAAAAATCAATGAATATTGTAAATGTACAAACAGTAATTTCTCCGCATTGCAAGGTGCAATTCTGAAATTTTTTGCTTTTTCCTGCTCCTCTTAGCATGATAAAGAAGATTCAAAGAGAGTGAGGTTCCAGCTCCTTTCATTCAGTCAGTAGCTTCAAACATTTCTGGTATATGAATAACATGTTTTTCAATGGCAAAAATCAATGAATATTGTAAATGCACAAACAGTAATTTCTCCGCATTGCAAGGTGCAATTCTGAAATTTTTTGCTTTTTCCTGCTCCTCTTAACTTGATAAAGAAGATTCAAAGAGAGTGAGATTCCAGCTCCTTTCATTCAGTCAGTAGCTTCAATCATTTCTGGACGTTTTTCAATGGCAAAAATCAATGAATATTGTAAATGCACAAACTGTAATTTCTCCGCATTGTAAGGTGCAATTCTGAAATTTTTTGCTTTTTCCTGCTCCTCTTAGCATGATAAAGAAGATTCAAAGAGAGTGAGATGCCAGCTCCTTTCATTCAGTCAGTAGCTTCAATCATTTCTGGACGTTTTTCAATGGCAAAAATCAATGAATATTGTAAATGCACAAACAGTAATTTCTCCGCATTGCAAGGTGCAATTCTGAAATTTTTTGCTTTTTCCTGCTCCTCTTAGCATGATAAAGAAGATTCAAAGAGAGTGAGATGCCAGCTCCTTTCATTCAGTCAGTAGCTTCAAACATTTCTGGTATATGAATAACATGATGTTTTTCAATGGCAAAAATCAATAAATATTGTAAATGCACAAACAGTAATTTCTCCGCATTGCAAGGTGCAAGTCTGAAATTTTTTGCTTTTTCCTGCTCCTCTTAGCATGATAAAGAAGATTCAAAGAGAGTGAGATGCCAGCTACTTTCATTCAGTCAGTAGCTTCAATCATTTCTGGACGTTTTTCAATGGTAAAAATCAATGAATATTGTAAATGCACAAACAGTAATTTCTCCGCATTGCAAGGTGCAATTCTGAAATTTTTTGCTTTTTCCTGCTCCTCTTAGCATGATAAAGAAGATTCAAAGAGAGTGAGATGCCAGCTCCTTTCATTCAGTCAGTAGCTTCAATCATTTCTGGACGTTTTTCAATGGCAAAAATCAATGAATATTGTAAATGCACAAACAGTAATTTCTTCGCATTGCAAGGTGCAATTCTGAAATGTTTTGCTTTTTCCTGCTCCTCTTAGCATGATAAAGAAGATTCAAAGAGAGTGAGATGCCAGCTCCTTTCATTCAGTCAGTAGCTTCAATCATTTCTGGTAAATGAATAACATGATGTTTTTCAATGGCAAAAATCAATGAATTTTGTAAATGCACAAACAGTAATTTCTCCGCATTGCAAGGCGCAATTCTGAAATTTTTTGCTTTTTCCTGCTCCTCTTAGCATGATAAAGAAGATTCAAAGAGAGTGAGATGCCAGCTCCTTTCATTCAGTCAGTAGCTTCAATCATTTCTGGACGTTTTTCAATGGCAAAAATCAATGAATATTGTAAATGCACAAACAGTAATTTCTCCGCATTGCAAGGTGCAATTCTGAAATTTTTTGCTTTTTCCTGCTCCTCTTAGCATGATAAAGAAGATTCAAAGAGAGTGAGATGCCAGCTCCTTTCATTCAGTCAGTAGCTTCAATCATTTCTGGATGTTTTTCAATGGCAAAAGTCAATGAATATTGTAAATGCACAAACTGTAATTTCTTCGCATTGCAAGGTGCAATTCTGAAATTTTTTGCTTTTCCTGCTCCTCTTAGCATGATAAAGAAGATTCATAGAGAGTGAGATGCCAGCTCCTTTCATTCAGTCAGTAGCTTCAATCATTTCTGGACGTTTTTCAATGGCAAAAATCAATGAATATTGTAATTGCACAAACAGTAATTTCTCCGCATTGCAAGGTGCAATTCTGAAATTTTTTGCTTTTTCCTGCTCCTCTTAGCATGATAAAGAAGATTCAAAGAGAGTGAGATGCCAGCTCCTTTCATTCAGTCAGTAGCTTCAAACATTTCTGGTATATGAATAACATGATGTTTTTCAATGGCAAAAATCAATGAATATTGTAAATGCACAAACAGTAATTTCTCCGCATTGCAAGGTGCAATTCTGAAATTTTTTGCTTTTTCCTGCTCCTCTTAGCATGATAAAGAAGATTCAAAGAGAGTGAGATGCCAGCTCCTTTCATTCAGTCAGTAGCTTCAATCATTTCTGGACGTTTTTCAATGGCAAAAATCAATGAATATTGTAAATGCACAAACAGTAATTTCTCCGCATTGCAAGGTGCAATTCTGAAATTTTTTGCTTTTTCCTGCTCATCTTAGCATGATAAAGAAGATTCAAAGAGAGTGAGATGCCAGCTCCTTTCATTCAGTCAGTAGCTTCAATCATTTCTGGACGTTTTTCAATGGCAAAAATCAATGAATATTGTAAATGCACAAACTGTAATTTCTCCGCATTGTAAGGTGCAATTCTGAAATTTTTTGCTTTTTCCTGATCCTCTTAGCATGATAAAGAAGATTCAAAGAGAGTGAGATGCCAGCTCCTTTCATTCAGTCAGTAGCTTCAATCATTTCTGGACGTTTTTCAATGGCAAAAATCAATGAATATTGTAAATGCACAAACAGTAATTTCTCCGCATTGCAAGGTGCAATTCTGAAATTTTTTGCTTTTTCCTGCTCCTCTTAGCATGATAAAGAAGATTCAAAGAGAGTGAGATGCCAGCTCCTTTCATTCAGTCAGTAGCTTCAAACATTTCTGGTATATGAATAACATGATGTTTTTCAATGGCAAAAATCAATGAATATTGTAAATGCACAAACAGTAATTTCTCCGCATTGCAAGGTGCAAGTCTGAAATTTTTTGCTTTTTCCTGCTCCTCTTAGCATGATAAAGAAGATTCAAAGAGAGTGAGATGCCAGCTACTTTCATTCAGTCAGTAGCTTCAATCATTTCTGGACGTTTTTCAATGGTAAAAATCAATGAATATTGTAAATGCACAAACAGTAATTTCTCCGCATTGCAAGGTGCAATTCTGAAATTTTTTGCTTTTTCCTGCTCCTCTTAGCATGATAAAGAAGATTCAAAGAGAGTGAGATGCCAGCTCCTTTCATTCAGTCAGTAGCTTCAATCATTTCTGGACGTTTTTCAATGGCAAAAATCAATGAATATTGTAAATGCACAAACAGTAATTTCTCCGCATTGCAAGGTGCAATTCTGAAATTTTTTGCTTTTTCCTGCTCCTCTTAGCATGATAAAGAAGTTTCAAAGAGAGTGAGATGCCAGCTCCTTTCATTCAGTCAGTAGCTTCAATCATTTCTGGTAAATGAATAACATGATGTTTTTCAATGGCAAAAATCAATGAATTTTGTAAATGCACAAACACTAATTTCTCCGCATTGCAAGGCGCAATTCTGAAATTTTTTGCTTTTTCCTGCTCCTCTTAGCATGATAAAGAAGATTCAAAGAGAGTGAGATGCCAGCTCCTTTCATTCAGTCAGTAGCTTCAATCATTTCTGGACGTTTTCAATGGCAAAAATCAATGAATATTGTAAATGCACAAACAGTAATTTCTCCGCATTGCAAGGTGCAATTCTGAAATTTTTTGCTTTTTCCTGCTCCTCTTAGCATGATAAAGAAGATTCAAAGAGAGTGAGGTGCCAGCTCCTTTCATTCAGTCAGTAGCTTCAAACATTTCTGGTATATGAATAACATGTTTTTCAATGGCAAAAATCAATGAATATTGTAAATGCACAAACAGTAATTTCTCCGCAATGCAAGGAGCAATTCTGAAATTTTTTGCTTTTTCCTGCTCCTCTTAGCATGATAAAGAAGATTCAAAGAGAGTGAGATGCCAGCTCCTTTCATTCAGTCAGTAGCTTCAATCATTTCTGGACGTTTTTCAATGGCAAAAATCAATGAATATTGTAAATGCACAAACAGTAATTTCTCCGCATTGCAAGGTGCAATTCTGAAATTTTTTGCTTTTTCCTGCTCCTCTTAGCATGATAAAGAAGATTCAAAGAGAGTGAGATGCCAGCTCCTTTCATTCAGTCAGTAGCTTCAATCATTTCTGGACGTTTTTCAATGGCAAAAATCAATGAATATTGTAAATGCACAAACTGTAATTTCTCCGCATTGCAAGGTGCAATTCTGAAATTTTTTGCTTTTTCCTGCTCCTCTTAGCATGATAAAGAAGATTCAAAGAGAGTGAGATGCCAGCTCCTTTCATTCAGTCAGTAGCTTCAAACATTTCTGGTATATGAATAACATGTTTTTCAATGGCAAAAATCAATGAATATTGTAAATGCACAAACAGTAATTTCTCCGCATTGCAAGGTGCAATTCTGAAATTTTTTGCTTTTTCCTGCTCCTCTTAGCATGATAAAGAAGATTCAAAGAGAGTGAGATGCCAGCTCCTTTCATTCAGTCAGTAGCTTCAAACATTTCTGGTATATGAATAACATGATGTTTTTCAATGGCAAAAATCAATGAATATTGTAAATGCACAAACAGTAATTTCTCCGCATTGCAAGGTGCAATTCTGAAATTTTTTGCTTTTTCCTGCTCCTCTTAGCATGATAAAGAAGATTCAAAGAGAGTGAGATGCCAGCTCCTTTCATTCAGTCAGTAGCTTCAAACATTTCTGGTATATGAATAACATGATGTTTTTCAATGGCAAAAATCAATGAATATTGTAAATGCACAAACAGTAATTTCTCCGCATTGCAAGGTGCAATTCTGAAATTTTTTGCTTTTTCCTGCTCCTCTTAGCATGATAAAGAAGATTCAAAGAGAGTGAGATGCCAGCTCCTTTCATTGAGTCAGTAGCTTCAATCATTTCTGGACTTTTTTCAATGGCAAAAATCATTGAATATTGTAAATGCACAAACAGTAATTTCTCCGCATTGCAAGGTGCAATTCTGAAATTTTTTACTTTTTCTTGCTCCTCTTAGCATGATAAAGAAGATTCAAAGAGAGTGAGATGCCAGCTCCTTTCATTCAGTCAGTAGCTTCAATCATTTCTGGTATATGAATAACATGATGTTTTTCAATGGCAAAAATCAATGAATATTGTAAATGCACAAACAGTAATTTCTCCGCATTGCAAGGTGCAATTCTGAAATTTTTTGTTTTTTCCTGCTCCTCTTAGCATGATAAAGAAGATTCAAAGAGAGTGAGATGCCAGCTCCTTTCATTCAGTCAGTAGCTTCAAACATTTCTGGTATATGAATAACATGATGTTTTTCAATGGCAAAAATCAATGAATATTGTAAATGCACAAACAGTAATTTCTCCGCATTGCAAGGTGCAATTCTGAAATTTTTTGCTTTTTCCTGCTCCTCTTAGCATGTTAAAGAAGATTCAAAGAGAGTGAGATGCCAGCTCCTTTCGTTCAGTCAGTAGCCTCAATCATTTCTGGACGTTTTTCAATGGTAAAAATCAATGAATATTGTAAATGCACAAACAGTAATTTCTCCGCATTGCAAGGTGCAATTCTGAAATTTTTTGCTTTTTCCTGCTCCTCTTAGCATGATAAAGAAGATTCAAAGAGAGTGAGATGCCAGCTCCTTTCATTCAGTCAGTAGCTTCAAACATTTCTGGTATATGAATAACATGATGTTTTTCAATGGCAAAAATCAATGAATATTGTAAATGCACAAACAGTAATTTCTCCGCATTGCAAGGTGCAATTCTGAAATTTTTTGCTTTTTCCTGCTCCTCTTAGCATGATAAAGAAGATTCAAAGAGAGTGAGATGCCAGCTCCTTTCATTCAGTCAGTAGCTTCAATCATTTCTGGTATATGAATAACATGATGTTTTTCAATGGCAAAAATCAATGAATATTGTAAATGCACAAACAGTAATTTCTCCGCATTGCAAGGTGCAATTCTGAAATTTTTTGCTTTTTCCTGCTCCTCTTAGCATGATAAAGAAGATTCAAAGAGAGTGAGATGCCAGCTCCTTTCATTCAGTCAGTAGCTTCAATCATTTCTGGACGTTTTTCAATGGCAAAAATCAATGAATATTGCAAATGCACAAACAGTAATTTCTCTGCATTGCAAGGTGCAATTCTGAAATTTTTTGCTTTTTCCTGCTCCTCTTAGCATGATAAACAAGATTCAAAGAGAGTGAGATGCCAGCTCCTTTCATTCAGTCAGTAGCTTCAATCATTTCTGGACGTTTTTCAATGGCAAAAATCAATGAATATTGTAAATGCACAAACAGTAATTTCTCCGCATTGCAAGGTGCAATTCTGAAATTTTTTGCTTTTACCTGCTCCTCTTAGCATGATAAAGAAGATTCAAAGAGAGTGAGATGCCAGCTCCTTTCTTTCAGTCAGTAGCTTCAATCATTTCTGGACGTTTTTCAATGGCAAAAATCAATGAATATTGTAAATGCACAAACAGTAATTTCTCCGCATTGCAAGTTGCAATTCTGAAATTTTTTGCTTTTTCCTGCTCCTCTTAGCATGATAAAGAAGATTCAAAGAGAGTGAGATGCCAGCTCCTTTCATTCAGTCAGTAGCTTCAAACATTTCTGGTATATGAATAACATGATGTTTTTCAATGGCAAAAATCAATGAATATTGTAAATGCACAAACAGTAATTTCTCCGCATTGCAAGGTGCAATTCTGAAATTTTTTGCTTTTTCCTGCTCCTCTTAGCATGATGAAGATTCAAAGAGAGTGAGATGCCAGCTCCTTTCGTTCAGTCAGTAGCTTCAATCATTTCTGGACGTTTTTCAATGGCAAAAATCATTGAATATTATAAATGCACAAACAGTAATTTCTCCGCATTGCATAGTGCAATTCTGAAATTTTTTACTTTTTCCTGCTCCTCTTAGCATGATAAAGAAGATTCAAAGAGAGTGAGATGCCAGCTCCTTTCATTCAGTCAGTAGCTTCAATCATTTCTGGACGTTTTTCAATGGCAAAAATCAATGAATATTGTAAATGCACAAACTGTAATTTCTCCGCATTGCAAGGTGCAATTCTGAAATTTTTTGCTTTTTCCTGCTCCTCTTAGCATGATAAAGAAGATTCAAAGAGAGTGAGATGCCAGCTCCTTTCATTCAGTCAGTAGCTTCAAACATTTCTGGTATATGAATAACATGTTTTTCAATGGCAAAAATCAATGAATATTGTAAATGCACAAACAGTAATTTCTCCGCATTGCAAGGTGCAATTCTGAAATTTTTTGCTTTTTCCTGCTCCTCTTAGCATGATAAAGAAGATTCAAAGAGAGTGAGATGCCAGCTCCTTTCATTCAGTCAGTAGCTTCAAACATTTCTGGTATATGAATAACATGATGTTTTTCAATGGCAAAAATCAATGAATATTGTAAATGCACAAACAGTAATTTCTCCGCATTGCAAGGTGCAATTCTGAAATTTTTTGCTTTTTCCTGCTCCTCTTAGCATGATAAAGAAGATTCAAAGAGAGTGAGATGCCAGCTCCTTTCATTCAGTCAGTAGCTTCAAACATTTCTGGTATATGAATAACATGATGTTTTTCAATGGCAAAAATCAATGAATATTGTAAATGCACAAACAGTAATTTCTCCGCATTGCAAGGTGCAATTCTGAAATTTTTTGCTTTTTCCTGCTCCTCTTAGCATGATAAAGAAGATTCAAAGAGAGTGAGATGCCAGCTCCTTTCATTGAGTCAGTAGCTTCAATCATTTCTGGACTTTTTTCAATGGCAAAAATCATTGAATATTGTAAATGCACAAACAGTAATTTCTCCGCATTGCAAGGTGCAATTCTGAAATTTTTTACTTTTTCTTGCTCCTCTTAGCATGATAAAGAAGATTCAAAGAGAGTGAGATGCCAGCTCCTTTCATTCAGTCAGTAGCTTCAATCATTTCTGGTATATGAATAACATGATGTTTTACAATGGCAAAAATCAATGAATATTGTAAATGCACAAACAGTAATTTCTCCGCATTGCAAGGTGCAATTCTGAAATTTTTTGTTTTTTCCTGCTCCTCTTAGCATGATAAAGAAGATTCAAAGAGAGTGAGATGCCAGCTCCTTTCATTCAGTCAGTAGCTTCAAACATTTCTGGTATATGAATAACATGATGTTTTTCAATGGCAAAAATCAATGAATATTGTAAATGCACAAACAGTAATTTCTCCGCATTGCAAGGTGCAATTCTGAAATTTTTTGCTTTTTCCTGCTCCTCTTAGCATGTTAAAGAAGATTCAAAGAGAGTGAGATGCCAGCTCCTTTCGTTCAGTCAGTAGCCTCAATCATTTCTGGACGTTTTTCAATGGTAAAAATCAATGAATATTGTAAATGCACAAACAGTAATTTCTCCGCATTGCAAGGTGCAATTCTGAAATTTTTTGCTTTTTCCTGCTCCTCTTAGCATGATAAAGAAGATTCAAAGAGAGTGAGATGCCAGCTCCTTTCATTCAGTCAGTAGCTTCAAACATTTCTGGTATATGA
The DNA here is from genome assembly GCF_046119375.1 of Phyllobates terribilis. Lineage (NCBI taxonomy): Eukaryota > Metazoa > Chordata > Amphibia > Anura > Dendrobatidae > Phyllobates > Phyllobates terribilis. The sequence continues at coordinate 46,178 of NW_027364760.1, forward strand.
ATAACATGATGTTTTTCAATGGCAAAAATCAATGAATATTGTAAATGCACAAACAGTAATTTCTCCGCATTACAAGGTGCAATTCTGAAATTTTTTGCTTTTTCCTGCTCCTCTTAGCATGATAAAGAAGATTCAAAGAGAGTGAGATGCCAGCTCCTTTCATTCAGTCAGTAGCTTCAATCATTTCTGGTATATGAATAACATGATGTTTTTCAATGGCAAAAATCAATGAATATTGTAAATGCACAAACAGTAATTTCTCCGCATTGCAAGGTGCAATTCTGAAATTTTTTGCTTTTTCCTGCTCCTCTTAGCATGATAAAGAAGATTCAAAGAGAGTGAGATGCCAGCTCCTTTCATTCAGTCAGTAGCTTCAATCATTTCTGGACGTTTTTCAATGGCAAAAATCAATGAATATTGCAAATGCACAAACAGTAGTTTCTCCGCATTGCAAGGTGCAATTCTGAAATTTTTTGCTTTTTCCTGCTCCACTTAGCATGATAAACAAGATTCAAAGAGAGTGAGATGCCAGCTCCTTTCATTCAGTCAGTAGCTTCAATCATTTCTGGACGTTTTTCAATGGCAAAAATCAATGAATATTGTAAATGCACAAACAGTAATTTCTCCGCATTGCAAGGTGCAATTCTGAAATTTTTTGCTTTTACCTGCTCCTCTTAGCATGATAAAGAAGATTCAAAGAGAGTGAGATGCCAGCTCCTTTCTTTCAGTCAGTAGCTTCAATCATTTCTGGACGTTTTTCAATGGCAAAAATCAATGAATATTGTAAATGCACAAACAGTAATTTCTCCGCATTGCAAGTTGCAATTCTGAAATTTTTTGCTTTTTCCTGCTCCTCTTAGCATGATAAAGAAGATTCAAAGAGAGTGAGATGCCAGCTCCTTTCATTCAGTCAGTAGCTTCAAACATTTCTGGTATATGAATAACATGATGTTTTTCAATGGCAAAAATCAATGAATATTGTAAATGCACAAACAGTAATTTCTCCGCATTGCAAGGTGCAATTCTGAAATTTTTTGCTTTTTCCTGCTCCTCTTAGCATGATGAAGATTCAAAGAGAGTGAGATGCCAGCTCTTTTCGTTCAGTCAGTAGCTTCAATCATTTCTGGACGTTTTTCAATGGCAAAAATCATTGAATATTATAAATGCACAAACAGTAATTTCTCCGCATTGCATAGTGCAATTCTGAAATTTTTTACTTTTTCCTGCTCCTCTTAGCATGATAAAGAAGATTCAAAGAGAGTGAGATGCCAGCTCCTTTCATTCAGTCAGTAGCTTCAATCATTTCTGGTATATGAATAACATGATGTTTTTCAATGGCAAAAATCAATGAATATTGTAAATGCACAAACAGTAATTTCTCCGCATTGCAAGGTGCAATTCTGAAATTTTTTGCTTTTTCCTGCTCCTCTTAGCATGATAAAGAAGATTCAAAGAGAGTGAGATGCCAGCTCCTTTCATTCAGTCAGTAGCTTCAATAATTTCTGGACGTTTTTCAATGGCAAAAATCAATGAATATTGTAAATGCACAAACAGTAATTTCTCCGCATTGCAAGGTGCAATTCTGAAATTTTTTGCTTTTTCCTGCTCCTCTTAGCATGATAAACATGATTCAAAGAGAGTGAGATGCCAGCTCCTTTCATTCAGTCAGTAGCTTCAATCATTTCTGGACGTTTTTCAATGGCAAAAATCAATGAATATTGTAAATGCACAAACAGTAATTTCTCCGCATTGCAAGGTGCAATTATGAAATTTTTTGCTTTTTCCTGCTCCTCTTAGCATGATAAAGAAGATTCAAAGAGAGTGAGATGCCAGCTCCTTTCATTCAGTCAGTAGCTTCAAACATTTCTGGTATATGAATAACATGATGTTTTTCAATGGCAAAAATCAATGAATATTGTAAATGCACAAACAGTAATTTCTCCGCATTGCAAGGTGCAATTCTGAAATTTTTTGCTTTTTCCTGCTCCTCTTAGCATGATAAAGAAGATTCAAAGAGAGTGAGATGCCAGCTCCTTTCATTCAGTCAGTAGCTTCAATCATTTCTGGATGTTTTTCAATGGCAAAAATCAATGAATATTGTAAATGCACAAACAGTAATTTCTCCGCATTGCAAGGTGCAATTCTGAAATTTTTAGCTTTTTCCTGCTCCTCTTAGCATGATAAACAAGATTCAAAGAGAGTGAGATGCCAGCTCCTTTCATTCAGTCAGTAGCTTCAATCATTTCTGGACGTTTTTCAATGGCAAAAATCAATGAATATCGTAAATGCACAAACAGTAATTTCTCCGCATTGCAAGGTGCAATTCTGAAATTTTTTGCTTTTTCCTGCTCCTCTTAGCATGATAAAGAAGATTCAAAGAGAGTGAGATGCCAGCTCCTTTCATTCAGTCAGTAGCTTCAAACATTTCTGGTATATGAATAACATGATGTTTTTCAATGGCAAAAATCAATGAATATTGTAAATGCACAAACAGTAATTTCTCCGCATTGCAAGGTGCAAGTCTGAAATTTTTTGCTTTTTCCTGCTCCTCTTAGCATGATAAAGAAGATTCAAAGAGAGTGAGATGCCAGCTACTTTCATTCAGTCAGTAGCTTCAATCATTTCTGGACGTTTTTCAATGGTAAAAATCAATGAATATTGTAAATGCACAAACAGTAATTTCTCCACATTGCAAGGTGCAATTCTGAAATTTTTTGCTTTTTCCTGCTCCTCTTAGCATGATAAAGAAGATTCAAAGAGAGTGAGATGCCAGCTCCTTTCATTCAGTCAGTAGCTTCAAACATTTCTGGTATATGAATAACATGATGTTTTTCAATGGCAAAAATCAATGAATATTGTAAATGCACAAACAGTAATTTCTCCGCATTGCAAGGTGCAATTCTGAAATTTTTTGCTTTTTCCTGCTCCTCTTAGCATGATAAAGAAGATTCAAAGAGAGTGAGATGCCAGCTCCTTTCATTCAGTCAGTAGCTTCAATCATTTCTGGATGTTTTTCAATGGCAAAAATCAATGAATATTGTAAATGCACAAACTGTAATTTCTCCGCATTGCAAGGTGCAATTCTGAAATTTTTTGCTTTTTCCTGCTCCTCTTAGCATAATAAAGAAGATTCAAAGAGAGTGAGATGCCAGCTCCTTTCATTCAGTCAGTAGCTTCAATCATTTCTGGACGTTTTTCAATGGCAAAAATCAATGAATATTGTAAATGCACAAACAGTAATTTCTCCGCATTGCAAGGTGCAATTCTGAAATTTTTTGCTTTTTCCTGCTCCTCTTAGCATGATAAAGAAGATTCAAAGAGAGTGAGATGCCAGCTCCTTTCATTCAGTCAGTACCTTCAATCATTTCTGGACGTTTTTCAATGGCAAAAATCAATGAATATTGTAAATGCACAAACAGTAATTTCTCCGCATTGCAAGGTGCAATTCTGAAATTTTTTGCTTTTTCCCGCTCCTCTTAGCATGATAAAGATTCAAAGAGAGTGAGGTGCCAGCTCCTTTCATTCAGTCAGTAGCTTCAAACATTTCTGGTATATGAATAACATGTTTTTCAATGGCAAAAATCAATGAATATTGTAAATGCACAAACAGTAATTTCTCCGCATTGCAAGGTGCAATTCTGAAATTTTTTGCTTTCTCCTGCTCCTCTTAGCATGATAAAGAAGATTCAAAGAGAGTGAGATGCCAGCTCCTTTCATTCAGTCAGTAGCTTCAAACATTTCTGGTATATGAATAACATGATGTTTTTCAATGGCAAAAATCAATGAATATTGTAAATGCACAAACAGTAATTTCTCCGCATTGCAAGGTGCAATTCTGAAATTTTTTGCTTTTTCCTGCTCCTCTTAGCATGATAAAGAAGATTCAAAGAGAGTGAGATGCCAGCTCCTTTCATTCAGTCAGTAGCTTCAATCATTTCTGGATGTTTTTCAATGGCAAAAATCAATGAATATTGTAAATGCACAAACTGTAATTTCTCCGCATTGCAAGGTGCAATTCTGAAATTTTTTGCTTTTTCCTGCTCCTCTTAGCATGATAAAGAAGATTCAAGGAGAGTGAGATGCCAGCTCCTTTCATTCAGTCAGTAGCTTCAATCATTTCTGGACGTTTTTCAATGGCAAAAATCAATGAATATTGTAAATGCACAAACAGTAATTTCTCCGCATTGCAAAGTGCAATTCTGAAATTTTTTGCTTTTTCCTGCTCCTCTTAGCATGATAAAGAAGATTCAAAGAGAGTGAGATGCCAGCTCCTTTCATTCAGTCAGTACCTTCAATCATTTCTGGACGTTTTTCAATGGCAAAAATCAATGAAAATTGTAAATGCACAAACAGTAATTTCTCCGCATTGCAAGGTGCGATTCTGAAATTTTTTGCTTTTTCCTGCTCATCTTAGCATGATAAAGATGATTCAAAGAGAGTGAGATGCCAGCTCCTTTCATTCAGTCAGTAGCTTCAAACATTTCTGGTATATGAATAACATGATGTTTTTCAATGGCAAAAATCAATGAATATTGTAAATGCACAAACAGTAATTTCTCCGCATTGCAAGGTGCAAGTCTGAAATTTTTTGCTTTTTCCTGCTCCTCTTAGCATGATAAAGAAGATTCAAAGAGAGTGAGATGCCAGCTACTTTCATTCAGTCAGTAGCTTCAATCATTTCTGGACCTTTTTCAATGGTAAAAATCAATGAATATTGTAAATGCACAAACAGTAATTTCTCCACATTGCAAGGTGCAATTCTGAAATTTTTTGCTTTCTCCTGCTCCTCTTAGCATGATAAAGAAGATTCAAAGAGAGTGAGATGCCAGCTCCTTTCATTCAGTCAGTAGCTTCAAACATTTCTGGTATATGAATAACATGATGTTTTTCAATGGCAAAAATCAATGAATATTGTAAATGCACAAACAGTAATTTCTCCGCATTGCAAGGTGCAATTCTGAAATTTTTTGCTTTTTCCTGCTCCTCTTAGCATGATAAAGAAGATTCAAAGAGAGTGAGATGCCAGCTCCTTTCATTCAGTCAGTAGCTTCAATCATTTCTGGATGTTTTTCAATGGCAAAAATCAATGAATATTGTAAATGCACAAACTGTAATTTCTCCGCATTGCAAGGTGCAATTCTGAAATTTTTTGCTTTTTCCTGCTCCTCTTAGCATGATAAAGAAGATTCAAGGAGAGTGAGATGCCAGCTCCTTTCATTCAGTCAGTAGCTTCAATCATTTCTGGACGTTTTTCAATGGCAAAAATCAATGAATATTGTAAATGCACAAACAGTAATTTCTCCGCATTGCAAAGTGCAATTCTGAAATTTTTTGCTTTTTCCTGCTCCTCTTAGCATGATAAAGAAGATTCAAAGAGAGTGAGATGCCAGCTCCTTTCATTCAGTCAGTACCTTCAATCATTTCTGGACGTTTTTCAATGGCAAAAATCAATGAAAATTGTAAATGCACAAACAGTAATTTCTCCGCATTGCAAGGTGCGATTCTGAAATTTTTTGCTTTTTCCTGCTCATCTTAGCATGATAAAGATGATTCAAAGAGAGTGAGATGCCAGCTCCTTTCATTCAGTCAGTAGCTTCAAACATTTCTGGTATATGAATAACATGATGTTTTTCAATGGCAAAAATCAATGAATATTGTAAATGCACAAACAGTAATTTCTCCGCATTGCAAGGTGCAAGTCTGAAATTTTTTGCTTTTTCCTGCTCCTCTTAGCATGATAAAGAAGATTCAAAGAGAGTGAGATGCCAGCTACTTTCATTCAGTCAGTAGCTTCAATCATTTCTGGACCTTTTTCAATGGTAAAAATCAATGAATATTGTAAATGCACAAACAGTAATTTCTCCACATTGCAAGGTGCAATTCTGAAATTTTTTGCTTTTTCCTGCTCCTCTTAGCATGATAAAGAAGATTCAAAGAGAGTGAGATGCCAGCTCCTTTCATTCAGTCAGTAGCTTCAAACATTTCTGGTATATGAATAACATGATGTTTTACAATGGCAAAAATCAATGAATATTGTAAATGCACAAACAGTAATTTCTCCGCATTGCAAGGTGCAATTCTGAAATTTTTTGCTTTTTCCTGCTCCTCTTAGCATGATAAAGAAGATTCAAAGAGAGTGAGATGCCAGCTCCTTTCATTCAGTCAGTAGCTTCAAACATTTCTGGTATATGAATAACATGATGTTTTTCAATGGCAAAAATCAATGAATATTGTAAATGCACAAACAGTAATTTCTCCGCATTGCAAGGTGCAATTCTGAAATTTTTTGCTTTTTCCTGCTCCTCTTAGCATGATAAAGAAGATTCAAAGAGAGTGAGATGCCAGCTCCTTTCATTCAGTCAGTAGCTTCAATCATTTCTGGATGTTTTTCAATGGCAAAAATCAATGAATATTGTAAATGCACAAACAGTAATTTCTCCGCATTGCAAGGTGCAATTCTGAAATTTTTTGCTTTTTCCTGCTCCTCTTAGCATGATAAAGAAGATTCAAAGAGAGTGAGATGTCAGCTCCTTTCATTCAGTCAGTAGCTTCAAACATTTCTGGTATATGAATAACATGATGTTTTTCAATGGCAAAAATCAATGAATTTTGTAAATGCACAAACAGTAATTTCTCCGCATTGCAAGGTGCAATTCTGAAATTTTTTGCTTTTTCCTGCTCCTCTTAGCATGATAAAGAAGATTCAAAGAGAGTGAGATGCCAGTTCCTTTCATTCAGTCAGTAGCTTCAATCATTTCTGGACGTTTTTCAATGGCAAAAATCAATGAATATTGTAAATGCACAAACAGTAATTTCTCCGCATTGCAAGGTGCAATTCTGAAATTTTTTGCTTTTTCCTGCTCCTCTTAGCATGATAAAGAAGATTCAAAGAGAGTGAGATGCCAGCTCCTTTCATTCAGTCAGTATCTTCAATCATTTCTGGTATATGATTAACATGATGTTTTTCAATGGCAAAAATCAATGAATATTGTAAATGCACAAACAGTAATTTCTCCGCATTGCAAGGTGCAATTCTGAAATTTTTTGCTTTTTCCTGCTCCTCTTAGCATGATAAAGAAGATTCAAAGAGAGTGAGATGCCAGCTCCTTTCATTCAGTCAGTAGCTTCAATCATTTCTGGACGTTTTTCAATGGCAAAAATCAATGAATATTGTAAATGCACAAACAGTAATTTCTCCGCATTGCAAGGTGCAATTCTGAAATTTTTTGCTTTTTCCTGCTCCTCTTAGCATGATAAACAAGATTCAAAGAGAGTGAGATGCCAGCTCCTTTCATTCAGTCAGTAGCTTCAATCATTTCTGGACGTTTTTCAATGGCAAAAATCAATGAATATTGTAAATGCACAAACAGTAATTTCTCCGCATTGCAAGGTGCAATTCTGAAATTTTTTGCTTTTTCCTGCTCCTCTTAGCATGATAAAGAAGATTCAAAGAGAGTGAGATGCCAGCTCCTTTCATTCAGTCAGTAGCTTCAAACATTTCTGGTATATGAATAACATGATGTTTTTCAATGGCAAAAATCAATGAATATTGTAAATGCACAAACAGTAATTTCTCCGCATTGCAAGGTGCAAGTCTGAAATTTTTTGCTTTTTCCTGCTCCTCTTAGCATGATAAAGAAGATACAAAGAGAGTGAGATGCCAGCTACTTTCATTCAGTCAGTAGCTTCAATCATTTCTGGATGTTTTTCAATGGTAAAAATCAATGAATATTGTAAATGCACAAACAGTAATTTCTCCACATTGCAAGGTGCAATTCTGAAATTTTTTGCTTTTTCCTGCTCCTCTTAGCATGATAAAGAAGATTCAAAGAGAGTGAGATGCCAGCTCCTTTCATTCAGTCAGTAGCTTCAAACATTTCTGGTATATGAATAACATGATGTTTTTCAATGGCAAAAATCAATGAATATTGTAAATGCACAAACAGTAATTTCTCTGCATTGCAAGGTGCAATTCTGAAATTTTTTGCTTTTTCCTGCTCCTCTTAGCATGATAAAGAAGATTCAAAGAGAGTGAGATGCCAGCTACTTTCATTCAGTCAGTAGCTTCAATCATTTCTGGATGTTTTTCAATGGTAAAAATCAATGAATATTGTAAATGCACAAACAGTAATTTCTCCACATTGCAAGGTGCAATTCTGAAATTTTTTGCTTTTTCCTGCTCCTCTTAGCATGATAAAGAAGATTCAAAGAGAGTGAGATGCCAGCTCCTTTCATTCAGTCAGTAGCTTCAAACATTTCTGGTATATGAATAACATGATGTTTTTCAATGGCAAAAATCAATGAATATTGTAAATGCACAAACAGTAATTTCTCCGCATTGCAAGGTGCAATTCTGAAATTTTTTGCTTTTTCCTGCTCCTCTTAGCATGATAAAGAAGATTCAAAGAGAGTGAGATGCCAGCTCCTTTCATTCAGTCAGTAGCTACAAACATTTCTGGTATATGAATAACATGATGTTTTTCAATGGCAAAAATCAATGAATATTGTAAATGCACAAACAGTAATTTCTCCGCATTGCAAGGTGCAATTCTGAAATTTTTTGCTTTTTCCTGCTCCTCTTAGCATGATAAAGAATATTCAAAGAGAGTGAGATGCCAGCTCCTTTCATTCAGTCAGTAGCTTCAATCATTTCTGGATGTTTTTCAATGGCAAAAATCAATGAATATTGTAAATGCACAAACTGTAATTTCTCCGCATTGCAAGGTGCAATTCTGAAATTTTTTGTTTTTTCCTGCTCCTCTTAGCATGATAAAGAAGATTCAAAGAGAGTGAGATGCCAGCTCCTTTCATTCAGTCAGTAGCTTCAATCATTTCTGGACGTTTTTCAATGGCAAAAATCAATGAATATTGTAAATGCACAAACAGTAATTTCTCCGCATTGCAAGGTGCAATTCTGAAATTTTTTGCTTTTTCCTGCTCCTCTTAGCATGATAAAGAAGATTCAAAGAGAGTGAGATGCCAGCTCCTTTCATTCAGTCAGTACCTTCAATCATTTCTGGATGTTTTTCAATGGCAAAAATCAATGAATATTGTAAATGCACAAACAGTAATTTCTCCGCATTGCAAGGTGCAATTCTGAAATTTTTTGCTTTTTCCCGCTCCTCTTAGCATGATAAAGAAGATTCAAAGAGAGTGAGGTGCCAGCTCCTTTCATTCAGTCAGTAGCTTCAAACATTTCTGGTATATGAATAACATGTTTTTCAATGGCAAAAATCAATGAATATTGTAAATGCACAAACAGTAATTTCTCCGCATTGCAAGGTGCAATTCTGAAATTTTTTGATTTTTCCTGCTCCTCTTAGCATGATAAAGAAGATTCAAAGAGAGTGAGATGCCAGCTCCTTTCATTCAGTCAGTAGCTTCAATCATTTCTGGACGTTTTTCAATGGCAAAAATCAATGAATATTGTAAATGCACAAACAGTAATTTCTCCGCATTGCAAGGTGCAATTCTGAAATTTTTTGCTTTTTCCTGCTCCTCTTAGCATGATAAAGAAGATTCAAAGAGAGTGAGATGCCAGCTCCTTTCATTCAGTCAGTAGCTTCAAACATTTCTGGTATATGAATAACATGATGTTTTTCAATGGCAAAAATCAATGAATATTGTAAATGCACAAACAGTAATTTCTCCGCATTGCAAGGTGCAATTCTGAAATTTTTTGCTTTTTCCTGCTCCTCTTAGCATGATAAAGAAGATTCAAAGAGAGTGAGATGCCAGCTCCTTTCATTCAGTCAGTAGCTTCAAACATTTCTGGTATATGAATAACATGATGTTTTTCAATGGCAAAAATCAATGAATATTGTAAATGCACAAACAGTAATTTCTCCGCATTGCAAGGTGCAATTCTGAAATTTTTTGCTTTTTCCTGCTCCTCTTAGCATGATAAAGAAGATTCAAAGAGAGTGAGATGCCAGCTCCTTTCATTCAGTCAGTAGCTTCAATCATTTCTGGACGTTTTTCAATGGCAAAAATCAATGAATATTGTAAATGCACAAACAGTAATTTCTCCGCATTGCAAGGTGCAATTCTGAAATTTTTTGGTTTTTCCTGCTCCTCTTAGCATGATAAAGAAGATTCAAAGAGAGTGAGATGCCAGCTCCTTTCATTCAGTCAGTAGCTTCAATCATTTCTGGACGTTTTTCAATGGCAAAAATCAATGAATATTGTAAATGCACAAACAGTAATTTCTCCGCATTGCAAGGTGCAATTCTGAAATTTTTTGCTTTTTCCTGCTCCTCTTAGCATGATAAAGAAGATTCAAAGAGAGTGAGATGCCAGCTCCTTTCATTCAGTCAGTAGCTTCAATCATTTCTGGACGTTTTTCAATGGCAAAAATCAATGAATATTGTAAATGCACAAACAGTAATTTCTCCGCATTGCAAGGTGCAATTCTGAAATTTTTTGCTTTTTCCTGCTCCTCTTAGCATGATAAAGAAGATTCAAAGAGATTGAGATGCCAGCTCCTTTCATTCAGTCAGTAGCTTCAATCATTTCTGGACGTTTTTCAATGGCAAAAATCAATGAATATTGTAAATGCACAAACAGTAATTTCTCCGCATTGCAAGGTGCAATTCTGAAATTTTTTGCTTTTTCCTGCTCCTCTTAGCATGACAAAGAAGATTCAAAGAGAGTAAGATGCCAGCTCCTTTCATTCAGTCAGTAGCTTCAATCATTTCTGGTATATGAATAACATGATGTTTTTCAATGGCAAAAATCAATGAATATTGTAAATGCACAAACAGTAATTTCTCCGCATTGCAAGGTGCAATTCTGAAATTTTTTGCTTTTTCCTGCTCCTCTTAGCATGATAAAGAAGATTCAAAGAGAGTGAGATGCCAGCTCCTTTCATTCAGTCAGTAGCTTCAATCATTTCTGGACGTTTTTCAATGGCAAAAATCAATGAATATTGTAAATGCACAAACAGTAATTTCTCCGCATTGCAAGGTGCAATTCTGAAATTTTTTGCTTTTTCCTGCTCCTCTTAGCATGATAAAGAAGATTCAAAGAGAGTGAGATGCCAGCTCCTTTCATTCAGTCAGTAGCTTCAATCATTTCTGGACGTTTTTCAATGGCAAAAATCAATGAATATTGTAAATGCACAAACAGTAATTTCTCCGCATTGCAAGGTGCAATTCTGAAATTTTTTGCTTTTTCCTGCTCCTCTTAGCATGATAAAGAAGATTCAAAGAGAGTGAGATGCCAGCTCCTTTCATTCAGTCAGTAGCTTCAAACATTTCTTGTATATGAATAACATGATGTTTTTCAATGGCAAAAATCAATGAATATTGTAAAAGCACAAACAGTAATTTCTCCGCATTGCAAGGTGCAATTCTGAAATTTTTTGCTTTTTCCTGCTCCTCTTAGCATGATAAAGAAGATTCAAAGAGAGTGAGATGCCAGCTCCTTTCATTCAGTCAGTAACTTCAATCATTTCTGGACGTTTTTCAATGGCAAAAATCAATGAATATTGTAAATGCACAAACAGTAATTTCTCCGCATTGCAAGGTGCAATTCTGAAATTTTTTGCTTTTTCCTGCTCCTCTTAGCATGATAAAGAAGATTCAAAGAGAGTGAGATGCCAGCTCCTTTCATTCAGTCAGTAGCTTCAATAATTTCTGGTATATGAATAACATGATGTTTTTCAATGGCAAAAATCAATGAATATTGTAAAAGCACAAACAGTAATTTCTCCGCATTGCAAGTTGCAATTCTGAAATTTTTTGCTTTTTCCTGCTCCTCTTAGCATGATAAAGAAGATTCAAAGAGAGTGAGATGCCAGCTCCTTTCATTCAGTCAGTAGCTTCAATCATTTCTGGACGTTTTTCAATGGCAAAAATCAATGAATATTGTAAATGCACAAACAGTAATTTCTCCGCATTGCAAGGTGCAATTCTGAAATTTTTTGCTTTTTCCTGCTCCTCTTAGCATGATAAAGAAGATTCAAAGAGAGTGAGATGCCAGCTCCTTTCATTCAGTCAGTAGCTTCAATCATTTCTGGACATTTTTCAACGGCAAAAATCAATGAATATTGTAAATGCACAAACAGTAATTTCTCCGCATTGCAAGGTGCAATTCTGAAATTTTTTGCTTTTTCCTGCTCCTCTTAGCATGATAAAGAAGATTCAAAGAGAGTTAGATGCCAGCTCCTTTCATTCAGTCAGTAGCTTCAAACATTTCTGGTATATGAATAACATGATGTTTTTCAATGGCAAAAATCAATGAATATTGTAAAAGCACAAACAGTAATTTCTCCGCATTGCAAGGTGCAATTCTGAAATTTTTTGCTTTTTCCTGCTCCTCTTAGCATGATAAAGAAGATTCAAAGAGAGTGAGATGCCAGCTCCTTTCATTCAGTCAGTAGCTTCAATCATTTCTGGACGTTTTTCAATGGCAAAAATCAATGAATATTGTAAATGCACAAACAGTAATTTCTCCGCATTGCAAGGTGCAATTCTGAAATTTTTTGCTTTTTCCTGCTCCTCTTAGCATGATAAAGAAGATTCAAAGAGAGTGAGATGCCAGCTCCTTTCATTCAGTCAGTACCTTCAATCATTTCTGGATGTTTTTCAATGGCAAAAATCAATGAATATTGTAAATGCACAAACAGTAATTTCTCCGCATTGCAAGGTGCAATTCTGAAATTTTTTGCTTTTTCCCGCTCCTCTTAGCATGATAAAGAAGATTCAAAGAGAGTGAGGTGCCAGCTCCTTTCATTCAGTCAGTAGCTTCAAACATTTCTGGTATATGAATAACATGTTTTTCAATGGCAAAAATCAATGAATATTGTAAATGCACAAACAGTAATTTCTCCGCATTGCAAGGTGCAATTCTGAAATTTTTTGATTTTTCCTGCTCCTCTTAGCATGATAAAGAAGATTCAAAGAGAGTGAGATGCCAGCTCCTTTCATTCAGTCAGTAGCTTCAATCATTTCTGGACGTTTTTCAATGGCAAAAATCAATGAATATTGTAAATGCACAAACAGTAATTTCTCCGCATTGCAAGGTGCAATTCTGAAATTTTTTGCTTTTTCCTGCTCCTCTTAGCATGATAAAGAAGATTCAAAGAGAGTGAGATGCCAGCTCCTTTCATTCAGTCAGTAGCTTCAATCATTTCTGGACGTTTTTCAATGGCAAAAATCAATGAATATTGTAAATGCACAAACAGTAATTTCTCCGCATTGCAAGGTGCAATTCTGAAATTTTTTGCTTTTTCCTGCTCCTCTTAGCATGATAAAGAAGATTCAAAGAGAGTGAGATGCCAGCTCCTTTCATTCAGTCAGTAGCTTCAAACATTTCTGGTATATGAATAACATGATGTTTTTCAATGGCAAAAATCAATGAATATTGTAAATGCACAAACAGTAATTTCTCCGCATTGCAAGGTGCAAGTCTGAAATTTTTTGCTTTTTCCTGCTCCTCTTAGCATGGTAAAGAAGATTCAAAGAGAGTGAGATGCCAGCTACTTTCATTCAGTCAGTAGCTTCAATCATTTCTGGACGTTTTTCAATGGTAAAAATCAATGAATATTGTAAATGCACAAACAGTAATTTCTCCACATTGCAAGGTGCAATTCTGAATTTTTTTGCTTTTTCCTGCTCCTCTTAGCATGATAAAGAAGATTCAAAGAGAGTGAGATGCCAGCTCCTTTCATTCAGTCAGTAGCTTCAAACATTTCTGGTATATGAATAACATGATGTTTTTCAATGGCAAAAATCAATGAATATTGTAAATGCACAAACAGTAATTTCTCCGCATTGCAAGGTGCAATTCTGAAATTTTTTGCTTTTTCCTGCTCCTCTTAGCATGATAAAGAAGATTCAAAGAGAGTGAGATGCCAGCTCCTTTCATTCAGTCAGTAGCTTCAAACATTTCTGGTATATGAATAACATGATGTTTTTCAATGGCAAAAATCAATGAATATTGTAAATGCACAAACAGTAATTTCTCCGCATTGCAAGGTGCAATTCTGAAATTTTTTGCTTTTTCCTGCTCCTCTTAGCATGATAAAGAAGTTTCAAAGAGAGTGAGATGCCAGCTCCTTTCATTCAGTCAGTAGCTTCAATCATTTCTGGACGTTTTTCAATGGCAAAAATCAATGAATATTGTAAATGCACAAACAGTAATTTCTCCGCATTGCAAGGTGCAATTCTGAAATTTTTTGCTTTTTCCTGCTCCTCTTAGCATGATAAAGAAGATTCAAAGAGAGTGAGATGCCAGCTCCTTTCATTCAGTCAGTAGCTTCAATCATTTCTGGACGTTTTTCAATGGCAAAAATCAATGAATATTGTAAATGCACAAACAGTAATTTCTCCGCATTGCAAGGTGCAATTCTGAAATTTTTTGCTTTTTCCTGCTCCTCTTAGCATGATAAAGAAGATTCAAAGAGAGTGAGATGCCAGCTCCTTTCATTCAGTCAGTAGCTTCAAACATTTCTGGTATATGAATAACATGATGTTTTTCAATGGCAAAAATCAATGAATATTGTAAATGCACAAACAGTAATTTCTCCGCATTGCAAGGTGCAATTCTGAAATTTTTTGCTTTTTCCTGCTCCTCTTAGCATGATAAAGAAGATTCAAAGAGAGTGAGATGCCAGCTCCTTTCATTCAGTCAGTAGCTTCAATCATTTCTGGACGTTTTTCAATGGCAAAAATCAATGAATATTGTAAATGCACAAACAGTAATTTCTCCGCATTGCAAGGTGCAATTCTGAAATTTTTTGCTTTTTCCTGCTCCTCTTAGCATGATAAAGAAGATTCAAAGAGAGTGAGATGCCAGCTCCTTTCATTCAGTCAGTAGCTTCAATCATTTCTGGACGTTTTTCAATGGCAAAAATCAATGAATATTGTAAATGCACAAACAGTAATTTCTCCGCATTGCAAGGTGCAATTCTGAAATTTTTTGCTTTTTCCTGCTCCTCTTAGCATGACAAAGAAGATTCAAAGAGAGTAAGATGCCAGCTCCTTTCATTCAGTCAGTAGCTTCAATCATTTCTGGTATATGAATAACATGATGTTTTTCAATGGCAAAAATCAATGAATATTGTAAATGCACAAACAGTAATTTCTCCGCATTGCAAGGTGCAATTCTGAAATTTTTTGCTTTTTCCTGCTCCTCTTAGCATGATAAAGAAGATTCAAAGAGAGTGAGATGCCAGCTCCTTTCATTCAGTCAGTAGCTTCAATCATTTCTGGACGTTTTTCAATGGCAAAAATCAATGAATATTGTAAATGCACAAACAGTAATTTCTCCGCATTGCAAGGTGCAATTCTGAAATTTTTTGCTTTTTCCTGCTCCTCTTAGCATGATAAAGAAGATTCAAAGAGAGTTAGATGCCAGCTCCTTTCATTCAGTCAGTAGCTTCAAACATTTCTGGTATATGAATAACATGATGTTTTTCAATGGCAAAAATCAATGAATATTGTAAAAGCACAAACAGTAATTTCTCCGCATTGCAAGGTGCAATTCTGAAATTTTTTGCTTTTTCCTGCTCCTCTTAGCATGATAAAGAAGATTCAAAGAGAGTGAGATGCCAGCTCCTTTCATTCAGTCAGTAGCTTCAATCATTTCTGGACGTTTTTCAATGGCAAAAATCAATGAATATTGTAAATGCACAAACAGTAATTTCTCCGCATTGCAAGGTGCAATTCTGAAATTTTTTGCTTTTTCCTGCTCCTCTTAGCATGATAAAGAAGATTCAAAGAGAGTGAGATGCCAGCTCCTTTCATTCAGTCAGTAGCTTCAAACATTTCTTGTATATGAATAACATGATGTTTTTCAATGGCAAAAATCAATGAATATTGTAAAAGCACAAACAGTAATTTCTCCGCATTGCAAGGTGCAATTCTGAAATTTTTTGCTTTTTCCTGCTCCTCTTAGCATGATAAAGAAGATTCAAAGAGAGTGAGTTGCCAGCTCCTTTCATTCAGTCAGTAGCTTCAATCATTTCTTGACGTTTTTCAATGGCAAAAATCAATGAATATTGTAAATGCACAAACAGTAATTTCTCCGCATTGCAAGGTGCAATTCTGAAATTTTTTGCTTTTTCCTGCTCCTCTTAGCATGATAAAGAAGATTCAAAGAGAGTGAGATGCCAGCTCCTTTCATTCAGTCAGTAGCTTCAATCATTTCTGGTATATGAATAACATGATGTTTTTCAATGGCAAAAATCAATGAATATTGTAAATGCACAAACAGTAATTTCTCCGCATTGCAAGTTGCAATTCTGAAATTTTTTGCTTTTTCCTGCTCCTCTTAGCATGATAAAGAAGATTCAAAGAGAGTGAGATGCCAGCTCCTTTCATTCAGTCAGTAGCTTCAATCATTTCTGGACGTTTTTCAATGGCAAAAATCAATGAATATTGTAAATGCACAAACAGTAATTTCTCCGCATTGCAAGGTGCAATTCTGAAATTTTTTGCTTTTTCCTGCTCCTCTTAGCATGATAAAGAAGATTCAAAGAGAGTGAGATGCCAGCTCCTTTCATTCAGTCAGTAGCTTCAATCATTTCTGGACGTTTTTCAATGGCAAAAATCAATGAATATTGTAAATGCACAAACAGTAATTTCTCCGCATTGCAAGGTGCAATTCTGAAATTTTTTGCTTTTTCCTGCTCCTCTTAGCATGATAAAGAAGATTCAAAGAGAGTTAGATGCCAGCTCCTTTCATTCAGTCAGTATCTTCAAACATTTCTGGTATATGAATAACATGATGTTTTTCAATGGCAAAAATCAATGAATATTGTAAAAGCACAAACAGTAATTTCTCCGCATTGCAAGGTGCAATTCTGAAATTTTTTGCTTTTTCCTGCTCCTCTTAGCATGATAAAGAAGATTCAAAGAGAGTGAGATGCCAGCTCCTTTCATTCAGTCAGTAGCTTCAATCATTTCTGGACGTTTTTCAATGGCAAAAATCAATGAATATTGTAAATGCACAAACAGTAATTTCTCCGCATTGCAAGGTGCAATTCTGAAATTTTTTGCTTTTTCCTGCTCCTCTTAGCATGATAAAGAAGATTCAAAGAGAGTGAGATGCCAGCTCCTTTCATTCAGTCAGTAGCTTCAATCATTTCTGGTATATGAATAACATGATGTTTTTCAATGGCAAAAATCAATGAATATTGTAAATGCACAAACAGTAATTTCTCCACATTGCAAGGTGCAATTCTGAAATTTTTTGCTTTTTCCTGCTCCTCTTAGCATGATAAAGAAGATTCAAAGAGAGTGAGATGCCAGCTCCTTTCATTCAGTCAGTAGCTTCAATCATTTCTGGACGTTTTTCAATGGCAAAAATCAATGAATATTGTAAATGCACAAACAGTAATTTCTCCGCATTGCAAGGTGCAATTCTGAAATTTTTTGCTTTTTCCTGCTCCTCTTAGCATGATAAAGAAGATTCAAAGAGAGCGAGATGCCAGCTCCTTTCATTCAGTCAGTAGCTTCAATCATTTCTGGTATATGAATAACATGATGTTTTTCAATGGCAAAAATCAATGAATATTGTAAATGCACAAACAGTAATTTCTCCGCATTGCAAGGTGCAATTCTGAAATTTTTTGCTTTTTCCTGCTCCTCTTAGCATGATAAAGAAGATTCAAAGAGAGTGAGATGCCAGCTCCTTTCATTCAGTCAGTAGCTTCAATCATTTCTGGACGTTTTTCAATGGCAAAAATCAATGAATATTGTAAATGCACAAACAGTAATTTCTCCGCATTGCAAGGTGCAATTCTGAAATTTTTTGCTTTTTCCTGCTCCTCTTAGCATGATAAAGAAGATTCAAAGAGAGTGAGATGCCAGCTCCTTTCATTCAGTCAGTAGCTTCAAACATTTCTGGTATATGAATAACATGATGTTTTTCAATGGCAAAAATCAATGAATATTGTAAATGCACAAACAGTAATTTCTCCGCATTGCAAGGTGCAATTCTGAAATTTTTTGCTTTTTCCTGCTCCTCTTAGCATGATAAAGAAGATTCAAAGAGAGTGAGATGCCAGCTCCTTTCATTCAGTCAGTAGCTTCAATCATTTCTGGACGTTTTTCAATGGCAAAAATCAATGAATATTGTAAATGCACAAACAGTAATTTCTCCGCATTGCAAGGTGCAATTCTGAAATTTTTTGCTTTTTCCTGCTCCTCTTAGCATGATAAAGAAGATTCAAAGAGAGTGAGATGCCAGCTCCTTTCATTCAGTCAGTAGCTTCAATCATTTCTGGTATATGAATAACATGATGTTTTTCAATGGCAAAAATCAATGAATATTGTAAATGCACAAACAGTAATTTCTCCGCATTGCAAGGTGCAATTCTGAAATTTTTTGCTTTTTCCTGCTCCTCTTAGCATGATAAAGAAGATTCAAAGAGAGTGAGATGCCAGCTCCTTTCATTCAGTCAGTAGCTTCAAACATTTCTGGTATATGAATAACATGATGTTTTTCAATGGCAAAAATCAATGAATATTGTAAATGCACAAACAGTAATTTCTCCGCATTGCAAGGTGCAATTCTGAAATTTTTTGCTTTTTCCTGCTCCTCTTAGCATGATAAAGAAGATTCAAAGAGAGTGAGATGCCAGCTCCTTTCATTCAGTCAGTAGCTTCAATCATTTCTGGACGTTTTTCAATGGCAAAAATCAATGAATATTGTAAATGCACAAACAGTAATTTCTCCGCATTGCAAGGTGCAATTCTGAAATTTTTTGCTTTTTCCTGCTCCTCTTAGCATGATAAAGAAGATTCAAAGAGAGTGAGATGTCAGCTCCTTTCATTCAGTCAGTAGCTTCAAACATTTCTGGTATATGAATAACATGATGTTTTTCAATGGCAAAAATCAATGAATTTTGTAAATGCACAAACAGTAATTTCTCCGCATTGCAAGGTGCAATTCTGAAATTTTTTGCTTTTTCCTGCTCCTCTTAGCATGATAAAGAAGATTCAAAGAGAGTGAGATGCCAGTTCCTTTCATTCAGTCAGTAGCTTCAATCATTTCTGGACGTTTTTCAATGGCAAAAATCAATGAATATTGTAAATGCACAAACAGTAATTTCTCCGCATTGCAAGGTGCAATTCTGAAATTTTTTGCTTTTTCCTGCTCCTCTTAGCATGATAAAGAAGATTCAAAGAGAGTGAGATGCCAGCTCCTTTCATTCAGTCAGTAGCTTCAATCATTTCTGGACGTTTTTCAATGGCAAAAATCAATGAATATTGTAAATGCACAAACAGTAATTTCTCCGCATTGCAAGGTGCAATTCTGAAATTTTTTGCTTTTTCCTGCTCCTCTTAGCATGATAAAGAAGATTCAAAGAGAGTGAGATGCCAGCTCCTTTCATTCAGTCAGTAGCTTCAAACATTTCTGGTATATGAATAACATGATGTTTTTCAATGGCAAAAATCAATGAATATTGTAAATGCACAAACAGTAATTTCTCCGCATTGCAAGGTGCAATTCTGAAATTTTTTGCTTTTTCCTGCTCCTCTTAGCATGATAAAGAAGATTCAAAGAGAGTGAGATGCCAGCTCCTTTCATTCAGTCAGTAGCTTCAATCATTTCTAGACGTTTTTCAATGGCAAAAATCAATGAATATTGTAAATGCACAAACAGTAATTTCTCCGCATTGCAAGGTGCAATTCTGAAATTTTTTGCTTTTTCCTGCTCCTCTTAGCATGATAAAGAAGATTCAAAGAGAGTGAGATGTCAGCTCCTTTCATTCAGTCAGTAGCTTCAAACATTTCTGGTATATGAATAACATGATGTTTTTCAATGGCAAAAATCAATGAATTTTGTAAATGCACAAACAGTAATTTCTCCGCATTGCAAGGTGCAATTCTGAAATTTTTTGCTTTTTCCTGCTCCTCTTAGCATGATAAAGAAGATTCAAAGAGAGTGAGATGCCAGTTCCTTTCATTCAGTCAGTAGCTTCAATCATTTCTGGACGTTTTTCAATGGCAAAAATCAATGAATATTGTAAATGCACAAACAGTAATTTCTCCGCATTGCAAGGTGCAATTCTGAAATTTTTTGCTTTTTCCTGCTCCTCTTAGCATGATAAAGAAGATTCAAAGAGAGTGAGATGCCAGCTCCTTTCATTCAGTCAGTAGCTTCAATCATTTCTGGACGTTTTTCAATGGCAAAAATCAATGAATATTGTAAATGCACAAACAGTAATTTCTCCGCATTGCAAGGTGCAATTCTGAAATTTTTTGCTTTTTCCTGCTCCTCTTAGCATGATAAAGAAGATTCAAAGAGAGTGAGATGCCAGCTCCTTTCATTCAGTCAGTAGCTTCAAACATTTCTGGTATATGAATAACATGATGTTTTTCAATGGCAAAAATCAATGAATATTGTAAATGCACAAACAGTAATTTCTCCGCATTGCAAGGTGCAATTCTGAAATTTTTTGCTTTTTCCTGCTCCTCTTAGCATGATAAAGAAGATTCAAAGAGAGTGAGATGCCAGCTCCTTTCATTCAGTCAGTAGCTTCAATCATTTCTGGACGTTTTTCAATGGCAAAAATCAATGAATATTGTAAATGCACAAACAGTAATTTCTCCGCATTGCAAGGTGCAATTCTGAAATTTTTTGCTTTTTCCTGCTCCTCTTAGCATGATAAAGAAGATTCAAAGAGAGTGAGATGCCAGCTCCTTTCATTCAGTCAGTAGCTTCAAACATTTCTGGTATATGAATAACATGATGTTTTTCAATGGCAAAAATCAATGAATATTGTAAATGCACAAACAGTAATTTCTCCGCATTGCAAGGTGCAATTCTGAAATTTTTTGCTTTTTCCTGCTCCTCTTAGCATGATAAAGAAGATTCAAAGAGAGTGAGATGCCAGCTCCTTTCATTCAGTCAGTAGCTTCAATCATTTCTGGACGTTTTTCAATGGCAAAAATCAATGAATATTGTAAATGCACAAACAGTAATTTCTCCGCATTGCAAGGTGCAATTCTGAAATTTTTTGCTTTTTCCTGCTCCTCTTAGCATGATAAAGAAGATTCAAAGAGAGTGAGATGTCAGCTCCTTTCATTCAGTCAGTAGCTTCAAACATTTCTGGTATATGAATAACATGATGTTTTTCAATGGCAAAAATCAATGAATTTTGTAAATGCACAAACAGTAATTTCTCCGCATTGCAAGGTGCAATTCTGAAATTTTTTGCTTTTTCCTGCTCCTCTTAGCATGATAAAGAAGATTCAAAGAGAGTGAGATGCCAGCTCCTTTCATTCAGTCAGTAGCTTCAATCATTTCTGGACGTTTTTCAATGGCAAAAATCAATGAATATTGTAAATGCACAAACAGTAATTTCTCCGCATTGCAAGGTGCAATTCTGAAATTTTTTGCTTTTTCCTGCTCCTCTTAGCATGATAAAGAAGATTCAAAGAGAGTGAGATGCCAGCTCCTTTCATTCAGTCAGTAGCTTCAAACATTTCTGGTATATGAATAACATGATGTTTTTCAATGGCAAAAATCAATGAATATTGTAAATGCACAAACAGTAATTTCTCCGCATTGCAAGGTGCAAGTCTGAAATTTTTTGCTTTTTCCTGCTCCTCTTAGCATGATAAAGAAGATTCAAAGAGAGTGAGATGCCAGCTACTTTCATTCAGTCAGTAGCTTCAATCATTTCTGGACGTTTTTCAATGGTAAAAATCAATGAATATTGTAAATGCACAAACAGTAATTTCTCCACATTGCAAGGTGCAATTCTGAAATTTTTTGCTTTTTCCTGCTCCTCTTAGCATGATAAAGAAGATTCAAAGAGAGTGAGATGCCAGCTCCTTTCATTCAGTCAGTAGCTTCAATCATTTCTGGTATATGAATAACATGATGTTTTTCAATGGCAAAAATCAATGAATATTGTAAATGCACAAACAGTAATTTCTCCGCATTGCAAGGTGCAATTCTGAAATTTTTTGCTTTTTCCTGCTCCTCTTAGCATGATAAAGAAGATTCAAAGAGAGTGAGATGCCAGCTCCTTTCATTCAGTCAGTAGCTTCAATCATTTCTGGACGTTTTTCAATGGCAAAAATCAATGAATATTGTAAATGCACAAACAGTAATTTCTCCGCATTGCAAGGTGCAATTCTGAAATTTTTTGCTTTTTCCTGCTCCTCTTAGCATGATAAAGAAGATTCAAAGAGAGTGAGATGTCAGCTCCTTTCATTCAGTCAGTAGCTTCAAACATTTCTGGTATATGAATAACATGATGTTTTTCAATGGCAAAAATCAATGAATTTTGTAAATGCACAAACAGTAATTTCTCCGCATTGCAAGGTGCAATTCTGAAATTTTTTGCTTTTTCCTGCTCCTCTTAGCATGATAAAGAAGATTCAAAGAGAGTGAGATGCCAGTTCCTTTCATTCAGTCAGTAGCTTCAATCATTTCTGGACGTTTTTCAATGGCAAAAATCAATGAATATTGTAAATGCACAAACAGTAATTTCTCCGCATTGCAAGGTGCAATTCTGAAATTTTTTGCTTTTTCCTGCTCCGCTTAGCATGATAAAGAAGATTCAAAGAGAGTGAGATGCCAGCTCCTTTCATTCAGTCAGTAGCTTCAATCATTTCTGGTATATGAATAACATGATGTTTTTCAATGGCAAAAATCAATGAATATTGTAAATGCACAAACAGTAATTTCTCCGCATTGCAAGGTGCAATTCTGAAATTTTTTGCTTTTTCCTGCTCCTCTTAGCATGATAAAGAAGATTCAAAGAGAGTGAGATGCCAGCTCCTTTCATTCAGTCAGTAGCTTCAATCATTTCTGGACGTTTTTCAATGGCAAAAATCAATGAATATTGTAAATGCACAAACAGTAATTTCTCCGCATTGCAAGGTGCAATTCTGAAATTTTTTGCTTTTTCCTGCTCCTCTTAGCATGATAAAGAAGATTCAAAGAGAGTGAGATGCCAGCTCCTTTCATTCAGTCAGTAGCTTCAATCATTTCTGGACGTTTTTCAATGGCAAAAATCAATGAATATTGTAAATGCACAAACAGTAATTTCTCCGCATTGCAAGGTGCAATTCTGAAATTTTTTGCTTTTTCCTGCTCCTCTTAGCATGATAAAGAAGATTCAAAGAGAGTGAGATGTCAGCTCCTTTCATTCAGTCAGTAGCTTCAAACATTTCTGGTATATGAATAACATGATGTTTTTCAATGGCAAAAATCAATGAATTTTGTAAATGCACAAACAGTAATTTCTCCGCATTGCAAGGTGCAATTCTGAAATTTTTTGCTTTTTCCTGCTCCTCTTAGCATGATAAAGAAGATTCAAAGAGAGTGAGATGCCAGTTCCTTTCATTCAGTCAGTAGCTTCAATCATTTCTGGACGTTTTTCAATGGCAAAAATCAATGAATATTGTAAATGCACAAACAGTAATTTCTCCGCATTGCAAGGTGCAATTCTGAAATTTTTTGCTTTTTCCTGCTCCTCTTAGCATGATAAAGAAGATTCAAAGAGAGTGAGATGCCAGCTCCTTTCATTCAGTCAGTAGCTTCAATCATTTCTGGTATATGAATAACATGATGTTTTTCAATGGCAAAAATCAATGAATATTGTAAATGCACAAACAGTAATTTCTCCGCATTGCAAGGTGCAATTCTGAATTTTTTTGCTTTTTCCTGCTCCTCTTAGCATGATAAAGAAGATTCAAAGAGAGTGAGATGCCAGCTCCTTTCATTCAGTCAGTAGCTTCAATCATTTCTGGACGTTTTTCAATGGCAAAAATCAATGAATATTGTAAATGCACAAACAGTAATTTCTCCGCATTGCAAGGTGCAATTCTGAAATTTTTTGCTTTTTCCTGCTCCTCTTAGCATGATAAACAAGATTCAAAGAGAGTGAGATGCCAGCTCCTTTCATTCAGTCAGTAGCTTCAATCATTTCTGGACGTTTTTCAATGGCAAAAATCAATGAATATTGTAAATGCACAAACAGTAATTTCTCCGCATTGCAAGGTGCAATTCTGAAATTTTTTGCTTTTTCCTGCTCCTCTTAGCATGATAAAGAAGATTCAAAGAGAGTGAGATGCCAGCTCCTTTCATTCAGTCAGTAGCTTCAAACATTTCTGGTATATGAATAACATGATGTTTTTCAATGGCAAAAATCAATGAATATTGTAAATGCACAAACAGTAATTTCTCCGCATTGCAAGGTGCAAGTCTGAAATTTTTTGCTTTTTCCTGCTCCTCTTAGCATGATAAAGAAGATTCAAAGAGAGTGAGATGCCAGCTACTTTCATTCAGTCAGTAGCTTCAATCATTTCTGGACGTTTTTCAATGGTAAAAATCAATGAATATTGTAAATGCACAAACAGTAATTTCTCCACATTGCAAGGTGCAATTCTGAAATTTTTTGCTTTTTCCTGCTCCTCTTAGCATGATAAAGAAGATTCAAAGAGAGTGAGATGCCAGCTCCTTTCATTCAGTCAGTAGCTTCAATCATTTCTGGTATATGAATAACATGATGTTTTTCAATGGCAAAAATCAATGAATATTGTAAATGCACAAACAGTAATTTCTCCGCATTGCAAGGTGCAATTCTGAAATTTTTTGCTTTTTCCTGCTCCTCTAAGCATGATAAAGAAGATTCAAAGAGAGTGAGATGCCAGCTCCTTTCATTCAGTCAGTAGCTTCAATCATTTCTGGACGTTTTTCAATGGCAAAAATCAATGAATATTGTAAATGCACAAACAGTAATTTCTCCGCATTGCAAGGTGCAATTCTGAAATTTTTTGCTTTTTCCTGCTCCTCTTAGCATGATAAAGAAGATTCAAAGAGAGTGAGATGTCAGCTCCTTTCATTCAGTCAGTAGCTTCAAACATTTCTGGTATATGAATAACATGATGTTTTTCAATGGCAAAAATCAATGAATTTTGTAAATGCACAAACAGTAATTTCTCCGCATTGCAAGGTGCAATTCTGAAATTTTTTGCTTTTTCCTGCTCCTCTTAGCATGATAAAGAAGATTCAAAGAGAGTGAGATGCCAGTTCCTTTCATTCAGTCAGTAGCTTCAATCATTTCTGGACGTTTTTCAATGGCAAAAATCAATGAATATTGTAAATGCACAAACAGTAATTTCTCCGCATTGCAAGGTGCAATTCTGAAATTTTTTGCTTTTTCCTGCTCCGCTTAGCATGATAAAGAAGATTCAAAGAGAGTGAGATGCCAGCTCCTTTCATTCAGTCAGTAGCTTCAATCATTTCTGGTATATGAATAACATGATGTTTTTCAATGGCAAAAATCAATGAATATTGTAAATGCACAAACAGTAATTTCTCCGCATTGCAAGGTGCAATTCTGAAATTTTTTGCTTTTTCCTGCTCCTCTTAGCATGATAAAGAAGATTCAAAGAGAGTGAGATGCCAGCTCCTTTCATTCAGTCAGTAGCTTCAATCATTTCTGGACGTTTTTCAATGGCAAAAATCAATGAATATTGTAAATGCACAAACAGTAATTTCTCCGCATTGCAAGGTGCAATTCTGAAATTTTTTGCTTTTTCCTGCTCCTCTTAGCATGATAAAGAAGATTCAAAGAGAGTGAGATGCCAGCTCCTTTCATTCAGTCAGTAGCTTCAATCATTTCTGGACGTTTTTCAATGGCAAAAATCAATGAATATTGTAAATGCACAAACAGTAATTTCTCCGCATTGCAAGGTGCAATTCTGAAATTTTTTGCTTTTTCCTGCTCCTCTTAGCATGATAAAGAAGATTCAAAGAGAGTGAGATGTCAGCTCCTTTCATTCAGTCAGTAGCTTCAAACATTTCTGGTATATGAATAACATGATGTTTTTCAATGGCAAAAATCAATGAATTTTGTAAATGCACAAACAGTAATTTCTCCGCATTGCAAGGTGCAATTCTGAAATTTTTTGCTTTTTCCTGCTCCTCTTAGCATGATAAAGAAGATTCAAAGAGAGTGAGATGCCAGTTCCTTTCATTCAGTCAGTAGCTTCAATCATTTCTGGACGTTTTTCAATGGCAAAAATCAATGAATATTGTAAATGCACAAACAGTAATTTCTCCGCATTGCAAGGTGCAATTCTGAAATTTTTTGCTTTTTCCTGCTCCTCTTAGCATGATAAAGAAGATTCAAAGAGAGTGAGATGCCAGCTCCTTTCATTCAGTCAGTAGCTTCAATCATTTCTGGTATATGAATAACATGATGTTTTTCAATGGCAAAAATCAATGAATATTGTAAATGCACAAACAGTAATTTCTCCGCATTGCAAGGTGCAATTCTGAAATTTTTTGCTTTTTCCTGCTCCTCTTAGCATGATAAAGAAGATTCAAAGAGAGTGAGATGCCAGCTCCTTTCATTCAGTCAGTAGCTTCAATCATTTCTGGACGTTTTTCAATGGCAAAAATCAATGAATATTGTAAATGCACAAACAGTAATTTCTCCGCATTGCAAGGTGCAATTCTGAAATTTTTTGCTTTTTCCTGCTCCTCTTAGCATGATAAACAAGATTCAAAGAGAGTGAGATGCCAGCTCCTTTCATTCAGTCAGTAGCTTCAATCATTTCTGGACGTTTTTCAATGGCAAAAATCAATGAATATTGTAAATGCACAAACAGTAATTTCTCCGCATTGCAAGGTGCAATTCTGAAATTTTTTGCTTTTTCCTGCTCCTCTTAGCATGATAAAGAAGATTCAAAGAGAGTGAGATGCCAGCTCCTTTCATTCAGTCAGTAGCTTCAAACATTTCTGGTATATGAATAACATGATGTTTTTCAATGGCAAAAATCAATGAATATTGTAAATGCACAAACAGTAATTTCTCCGCATTGCAAGGTGCAAGTCTGAAATTTTTTGCTTTTTCCTGCTCCTCTTAGCATGATAAAGAAGATTCAAAGAGAGTGAGATGCCAGCTACTTTCATTCAGTCAGTAGCTTCAATCATTTCTGGACGTTTTTCAATGGTAAAAATCAATGAATATTGTAAATGCACAAACAGTAATTTCTCCACATTGCAAGGTGCAATTCTGAAATTTTTTGCTTTTTCCTGCTCCTCTTAGCATGATAAAGAAGATTCAAAGAGAGTGAGATGCCAGCTCCTTTCATTCAGTCAGTAGCTTCAAACATTTCTGGTATATGAATAACATGATGTTTTTCAGAGGCAAAAATCAATGAATATTGTAAATGCACAAACAGTAATTTCTCTGCATTGCAAGGTGCAATTCTGAAATTTTTTGCTTTTTCCTGCTCCTCTTAGCATGATAAAGAAGATTCAAAGAGAGTGAGATGCCAGCTACTTTCATTCAGTCAGTAGCTTCAATCATTTCTGGACGTTTTTCAATGGTAAAAATCAATGAATATTGTAAATGCACAAACAGTAATTTCTCCGCATTGCAAGGTGCAATTCTGAAATTTTTTGCTTTTTCCTGCTCCGCTTAGCATGATAAAGAAGATTCAAAGAGAGTGAGATGCCAGCTCCTTTCATTCAGTCAGTAGCTTCAATCATTTCTGGTATATGAATAACATGATGTTTTTCAATGGCAAAAATCAATGAATATTGTAAATGCACAAACAGTAATTTCTCCGCATTGCAAGGTGCAATTCTGAAATTTTTTGCTTTTTCCTGCTCCTCTTAGCATGATAAAGAAGATTCAAAGAGAGTGAGATGCCAGCTCCTTTCATTCAGTCAGTAGCTTCAATCATTTCTGGTATATGAATAACATGATGTTTTTCAATGGCAAAAATCAATGAATATTGTAAATGCACAAACAGTAATTTCTCCGCATTGCAAGGTGCAATTCTGAAATTTTTTGCTTTTTCCTGCTCCTCTTAGCATGATAAAGAAGATTCAAAGAGAGTGAGATGCCAGCTCCTTTCATTCAGTCAGTAGCTTCAATCATTTCTGGACGTTTTTCAATGGCAAAAATCAATGAATATTGTAAATGCACAAACAGTAATTTCTCCGCATTGCAAGGTGCAATTCTGAAATTTTTTGCTTTTTCCTGCTCCTCTTAGCATGATAAAGAAGATTCAAAGAGAGTGAGATGTCAGCTCCTTTCATTCAGTCAGTAGCTTCAAACATTTCTGGTATATGAATAACATGATGTTTTTCAATGGCAAAAATCAATGAATTTTGTAAATGCACAAACAGTAATTTCTCCGCATTGCAAGGTGCAATTCTGAAATTTTTTGCTTTTTCCTGCTCCTCTTAGCATGATAAAGAAGATTCAAAGAGAGTGAGATGCCAGTTCCTTTCATTCAGTCAGTAGCTTCAATCATTTCTGGACGTTTTTCAATGGCAAAAATCAATGAATATTGTAAATGCACAAACAGTAATTTCTCCGCATTGCAAGGTGCAATTCTGAAATTTTTTGCTTTTTCCTGCTCCGCTTAGCATGATAAAGAAGATTCAAAGAGAGTGAGATGCCAGCTCCTTTCATTCAGTCAGTAGCTTCAATCATTTCTGGTATATGAATAACATGATGTTTTTCAATGGCAAAAATCAATGAATATTGTAAATGCACAAACAGTAATTTCTCCGCATTGCAAGGTGCAATTCTGAAATTTTTTGCTTTTTCCTGCTCCTCTTAGCATGATAAAGAAGATTCAAAGAGAGTGAGATGCCAGCTCCTTTCATTCAGTCAGTAGCTTCAATCATTTCTGGACGTTTTTCAATGGCAAAAATCAATGAATATTGTAAATGCACAAACAGTAATTTCTCCGCATTGCAAGGTGCAATTCTGAAATTTTTTGCTTTTTCCTGCTCCGCTTAGCATGATAAAGAAGATTCAAAGAGAGTGAGATGCCAGCTCCTTTCATTCAGTCAGTAGCTTCAATCATTTCTGGTATATGAATAACATGATGTTTTTCAATGGCAAAAATCAATGAATATTGTAAATGCACAAACAGTAATTTCTCCGCATTGCAAGGTGCAATTCTGAAATTTTTTGCTTTTTCCTGCTCCTCTTAGCATGATAAAGAAGATTCAAAGAGAGTGAGATGCCAGCTCCTTTCATTCAGTCAGTAGCTTCAATCATTTCTGGTATATGAATAACATGATGTTTTTCAATGGCAAAAATCAATGAATATTGTAAATGCACAAACAGTAATTTCTCCGCATTGCAAGGTGCAATTCTGAAATTTTTTGCTTTTTCCTGCTCCTCTTAGCATGATAAAGAAGATTCAAAGAGAGTGAGATGCCAGCTCCTTTCATTCAGTCAGTAGCTTCAATCATTTCTGGACGTTTTTCAATGGCAAAAATCAATGAATATTGTAAATGCACAAACAGTAATTTCTCCGCATTGCAAGGTGCAATTCTGAAATTTTTTGCTTTTTCCTGCTCCTCTTAGCATGATAAAGAAGATTCAAAGAGAGTGAGATGTCAGCTCCTTTCATTCAGTCAGTAGCTTCAAACATTTCTGGTATATGAATAACATGATGTTTTTCAATGGCAAAAATCAATGAATTTTGTAAATGCACAAACAGTAATTTCTCCGCATTGCAAGGTGCAATTCTGAAATTTTTTGCTTTTTCCTGCTCCTCTTAGCATGATAAAGAAGATTCAAAGAGAGTGAGATGCCAGTTCCTTTCATTCAGTCAGTAGCTTCAATCATTTCTTAACGTTTTTCAATGGCAAAAATCAATGAATATTGTAAATGCACAAACAGTAATTTCTCCGCATTGCAAGGTGCAATTCTGAAATTTTTTGCTTTTTCCTGCTCCGCTTAGCATGATAAAGAAGATTCAAAGAGAGTGAGATGCCAGCTCCTTTCATTCAGTCAGTAGCTTCAATCATTTCTGGTATATGAATAACATGATGTTTTTCAATGGCAAAAATCAATGAATATTGTAAATGCACAAACAGTAATTTCTCCGCATTGCAAGGTGCAATTCTGAAATTTTTTGCTTTTTCCTGCTCCTCTTAGCATGATAAAGAAGATTCAAAGAGAGTGAGATGCCAGCTCCTTTCATTCAGTCAGTAGCTTCAATCATTTCTGGACGTTTTTCAATGGCAAAAATCAATGAATATTGTAAATGCACAAACAGTAATTTCTCCGCATTGCAAGGTGCAATTCTGAAATTTTTTGCTTTTTCCTGCTCCTCTTAGCATGATAAAGAAGATTCAAAGAGAGTGAGATGCCAGCTCCTTTCATTCAGTCAGTAGCTTCAATCATTTCTGGACGTTTTTCAATGGCAAAAATCAATGAATATTGTAAATGCACAAACAGTAATTTCTCCGCATTGCAAGGTGCAATTCTGAAATTTTTTGCTTTTTCCTGCTCCTCTTAGCATGATAAAGAAGATTCAAAGAGAGTGAGATGTCAGCTCCTTTCATTCAGTCAGTAGCTTCAAACATTTCTGGTATATGAATAACATGATGTTTTTCAATGGCAAAAATCAATGAATTTTGTAAATGCACAAACAGTAATTTCTCCGCATTGCAAGGTGCAATTCTGAAATTTTTTGCTTTTTCCTGCTCCTCTTAGCATGATAAAGAAGATTCAAAGAGAGTGAGATGCCAGTTCCTTTCATTCAGTCAGTAGCTTCAATCATTTCTGGACGTTTTTCAATGGCAAAAATCAATGAATATTGTAAATGCACAAACAGTAATTTCTCCGCATTGCAAGGTGCAATTCTGAAATTTTTTGCTTTTTCCTGCTCCTCTTAGCATGATAAAGAAGATTCAAAGAGAGTGAGATGCCAGCTCCTTTCATTCAGTCAGTAGCTTCAATCATTTCTGGTATATGAATAACATGATGTTTTTCAATGGCAAAAATCAATGAATATTGTAAATGCACAAACAGTAATTTCTCCGCATTGCAAGGTGCAATTCTGAAATTTTTTGCTTTTTCCTGCTCCTCTTAGCATGATAAAGAAGATTCAAAGAGAGTGAGATGCCAGCTCCTTTCATTCAGTCAGTAGCTTCAATCATTTCTGGACGTTTTTCAATGGCAAAAATCAATGAATATTGTAAATGCACAAACAGTAATTTCTCCGCATTGCAAGGTGCAATTCTGAAATTTTTTGCTTTTTCCTGCTCCTCTTAGCATGATAAACAAGATTCAAAGAGAGTGAGATGCCAGCTCCTTTCATTCAGTCAGTAGCTTCAATCATTTCTGGACGTTTTTCAATGGCAAAAATCAATGAATATTGTAAATGCACAAACAGTAATTTCTCCGCATTGCAAGGTGCAATTCTGAAATTTTTTGCTTTTTCCTGCTCCTCTTAGCATGATAAAGAAGATTCAAAGAGAGTGAGATGCCAGCTCCTTTCATTCAGTCAGTAGCTTCAAACATTTCTGGTATATGAATAACATGATGTTTTTCAATGGCAAAAATCAATGAATATTGTAAATGCACAAACAGTAATTTCTCCGCATTGCAAGGTGCAAGTCTGAAATTTTTTGCTTTTTCCTGCTCCTCTTAGCATGATAAAGAAGATTCAAAGAGAGTGAGATGCCAGCTACTTTCATTCAGTCAGTAGCTTCAATCATTTCTGGACGTTTTTCAATGGTAAAAATCAATGAATATTGTAAATGCACAAACAGTAATTTCTCCACATTGCAAGGTGCAATTCTGAAATTTTTTGCTTTTTCCTGCTCCTCTTAGCATGATAAAGAAGATTCAAAGAGAGTGAGATGCCAGCTCCTTTCATTCAGTCAGTAGCTTCAAACATTTCTGGTATATGAATAACATGATGTTTTTCAATGGCAAAAATCAATGAATATTGTAAATGCACAAACAGTAATTTCTCTGCATTGCAAGGTGCAATTCTGAAATTTTTTGCTTTTTCCTGCTCCTCTTAGCATGATAAAGAAGATTCAAAGAGAGTGAGATGCCAGCTACTTTCATTCAGTCAGTAGCTTCAATCATTTCTGGACGTTTTTCAATGGTAAAAATCAATGAATATTGTAAATGCACAAACAGTAATTTCTCCGCATTGCAAGGTGCAATTCTGAAATTTTTTGCTTTTTCCTGCTCCGCTTAGCATGATAAAGAAGATTCAAAGAGAGTGAGATGCCAGCTCCTTTCATTCAGTCAGTAGCTTCAATCATTTCTGGTATATGAATAACATGATGTTTTTCAATGGCAAAAATCAATGAATATTGTAAATGCACAAACAGTAATTTCTCCGCATTGCAAGGTGCAATTCTGAAATTTTTTGCTTTTTCCTGCTCCTCTTAGCATGATAAAGAAGATTCAAAGAGAGTGAGATGCCAGCTCCTTTCATTCAGTCAGTAGCTTCAATCATTTCTGGACGTTTTTCAATGGCAAAAATCAATGAATATTGTAAATGCACAAACAGTAATTTCTCCGCATTGCAAGGTGCAATTCTGAAATTTTTTGCTTTTTCCTGCTCCTCTTAGCATGATAAAGAAGATTCAAAGAGAGTGAGATGCCAGCTCCTTTCATTCAGTCAGTAGCTTCAATCATTTCTGGACGTTTTTCAATGGCAAAAATCAATGAATATTGTAAATGCACAAACAGTAATTTCTCCGCATTGCAAGGTGCAATTCTGAAATTTTTTGCTTTTTCCTGCTCCTCTTAGCATGATAAAGAAGATTCAAAGAGAGTGAGATGTCAGCTCCTTTCATTCAGTCAGTAGCTTCAAACATTTCTGGTATATGAATAACATGATGTTTTTCAATGGCAAAAATCAATGAATTTTGTAAATGCACAAACAGTAATTTCTCCGCATTGCAAGGTGCAATTCTGAAATTTTTTGCTTTTTCCTGCTCCTCTTAGCATGATAAAGAAGATTCAAAGAGAGTGAGATGCCAGTTCCTTTCATTCAGTCAGTAGCTTCAATCATTTCTGGACGTTTTTCAATGGCAAAAATCAATGAATATTGTAAATGCACAAACAGTAATTTCTCCGCATTGCAAGGTGCAATTCTGAAATTTTTTGCTTTTTCCTGCTCCTCTTAGCATGATAAAGAAGATTCAAAGAGAGTGAGATGCCAGCTCCTTTCATTCAGTCAGTAGCTTCAATCATTTCTGGTATATGAATAACATGATGTTTTTCAATGGCAAAAATCAATGAATATTGTAAATGCACAAACAGTAATTTCTCCGCATTGCAAGGTGCAATTCTGAATTTTTTTGCTTTTTCCTGCTCCTCTTAGCATGATAAAGAAGATTCAAAGAGAGTGAGATGCCAGCTCCTTTCATTCAGTCAGTAGCTTCAATCATTTCTGGACGTTTTTCAATGGCAAAAATCAATGAATATTGTAAATGCACAAACAGTAATTTCTCCGCATTGCAAGGTGCAATTCTGAAATTTTTTGCTTTTTCCTGCTCCTCTTAGCATGATAAACAAGATTCAAAGAGAGTGAGATGCCAGCTCCTTTCATTCAGTCAGTAGCTTCAATCATTTCTGGACGTTTTTCAATGGCAAAAATCAATGAATATTGTAAATGCACAAACAGTAATTTCTCCGCATTGCAAGGTGCAATTCTGAAATTTTTTGCTTTTTCCTGCTCCTCTTAGCATGATAAAGAAGATTCAAAGAGAGTGAGATGCCAGCTCCTTTCATTCAGTCAGTAGCTTCAAACATTTCTGGTATATGAATAACATGATGTTTTTCAATGGCAAAAATCAATGAATATTGTAAATGCACAAACAGTAATTTCTCCGCATTGCAAGGTGCAAGTCTGAAATTTTTTGCTTTTTCC
This sequence comes from Phyllobates terribilis, assembly GCF_046119375.1. Taxonomy (NCBI): domain Eukaryota; kingdom Metazoa; phylum Chordata; class Amphibia; order Anura; family Dendrobatidae; genus Phyllobates; species Phyllobates terribilis. Next base: position 79,819 of record NW_027364760.1, read on the forward strand.
TGCTCCTCTTAGCATGATAAAGAAGATTCAAAGAGAGTGAGATGCCAGCTACTTTCATTCAGTCAGTAGCTTCAATCATTTCTGGACGTTTTTCAATGGTAAAAATCAATGAATATTGTAAATGCACAAACAGTAATTTCTCCACATTGCAAGGTGCAATTCTGAAATTTTTTGCTTTTTCCTGCTCCTCTTAGCATGATAAAGAAGATTCAAAGAGAGTGAGATGCCAGCTCCTTTCATTCAGTCAGTAGCTTCAATCATTTCTGGTATATGAATAACATGATGTTTTTCAATGGCAAAAATCAATGAATATTGTAAATGCACAAACAGTAATTTCTCCGCATTGCAAGGTGCAATTCTGAAATTTTTTGCTTTTTCCTGCTCCTCTTAGCATGATAAAGAAGATTCAAAGAGAGTGAGATGCCAGCTCCTTTCATTCAGTCAGTAGCTTCAATCATTTCTGGACGTTTTTCAATGGCAAAAATCAATGAATATTGTAAATGCACAAACAGTAATTTCTCCGCATTGCAAGGTGCAATTCTGAAATTTTTTGCTTTTTCCTGCTCCTCTTAGCATGATAAAGAAGATTCAAAGAGAGTGAGATGTCAGCTCCTTTCATTCAGTCAGTAGCTTCAAACATTTCTGGTATATGAATAACATGATGTTTTTCAATGGCAAAAATCAATGAATTTTGTAAATGCACAAACAGTAATTTCTCCGCATTGCAAGGTGCAATTCTGAAATTTTTTGCTTTTTCCTGCTCCTCTTAGCATGATAAAGAAGATTCAAAGAGAGTGAGATGCCAGTTCCTTTCATTCAGTCAGTAGCTTCAATCATTTCTGGACGTTTTTCAATGGCAAAAATCAATGAATATTGTAAATGCACAAACAGTAATTTCTCCGCATTGCAAGGTGCAATTCTGAAATTTTTTGCTTTTTCCTGCTCCGCTTAGCATGATAAAGAAGATTCAAAGAGAGTGAGATGCCAGCTCCTTTCATTCAGTCAGTAGCTTCAATCATTTCTGGTATATGAATAACATGATGTTTTTCAATGGCAAAAATCAATGAATATTGTAAATGCACAAACAGTAATTTCTCCGCATTGCAAGGTGCAATTCTGAAATTTTTTGCTTTTTCCTGCTCCTCTTAGCATGATAAAGAAGATTCAAAGAGAGTGAGATGCCAGCTCCTTTCATTCAGTCAGTAGCTTCAATCATTTCTGGACGTTTTTCAATGGCAAAAATCAATGAATATTGTAAATGCACAAACAGTAATTTCTCCGCATTGCAAGGTGCAATTCTGAAATTTTTTGCTTTTTCCTGCTCCTCTTAGCATGATAAAGAAGATTCAAAGAGAGTGAGATGCCAGCTCCTTTCATTCAGTCAGTAGCTTCAATCATTTCTGGACGTTTTTCAATGGCAAAAATCAATGAATATTGTAAATGCACAAACAGTAATTTCTCCGCATTGCAAGGTGCAATTCTGAAATTTTTTGCTTTTTCCTGCTCCTCTTAGCATGATAAAGAAGATTCAAAGAGAGTGAGACGTCAGCTCCTTTCATTCAGTCAGTAGCTTCAAACATTTCTGGTATATGAATAACATGATGTTTTTCAATGGCAAAAATCAATGAATTTTGTAAATGCACAAACAGTAATTTCTCCGCATTGCAAGGTGCAATTCTGAAATTTTTTGCTTTTTCCTGCTCCTCTTAGCATGATAAAGAAGATTCAAAGAGAGTGAGATGCCAGTTCCTTTCATTCAGTCAGTAGCTTCAATCATTTCTGGACGTTTTTCAATGGCAAAAATCAATGAATATTGTAAATGCACAAACAGTAATTTCTCCGCATTGCAAGGTGCAATTCTGAAATTTTTTGCTTTTTCCTGCTCCTCTTAGCATGATAAAGAAGATTCAAAGAGAGTGAGATGCCAGCTCCTTTCATTCAGTCAGTAGCTTCAATCATTTCTGGTATATGAATAACATGATGTTTTTCAATGGCAAAAATCAATGAATATTGTAAATGCACAAACAGTAATTTCTCCGCATTGCAAGGTGCAATTCTGAAATTTTTTGCTTTTTCCTGCTCCTCTTAGCATGATAAAGAAGATTCAAAGAGAGTGAGATGCCAGCTCCTTTCATTCAGTCAGTAGCTTCAATCATTTCTGGACGTTTTTCAATGGCAAAAATCAATGAATATTGTAAATGCACAAACAGTAATTTCTCCGCATTGCAAGGTGCAATTCTGAAATTTTTTGCTTTTTCCTGCTCCTCTTAGCATGATAAACAAGATTCAAAGAGAGTGAGATGCCAGCTCCTTTCATTCAGTCAGTAGCTTCAATCATTTCTGGACGTTTTTCAATGGCAAAAATCAATGAATATTGTAAATGCACAAACAGTAATTTCTCCGCATTGCAAGGTGCAATTCTGAAATTTTTTGCTTTTTCCTGCTCCTCTTAGCATGATAAAGAAGATTCAAAGAGAGTGAGATGCCAGCTCCTTTCATTCAGTCAGTAGCTTCAAACATTTCTGGTATATGAATAACATGATGTTTTTCAATGGCAAAAATCAATGAATATTGTAAATGCACAAACAGTAATTTCTCCGCATTGCAAGGTGCAAGTCTGAAATTTTTTGCTTTTTCCTGCTCCTCTTAGCATGATAAAGAAGATTCAAAGAGAGTGAGATGCCAGCTACTTTCATTCAGTCAGTAGCTTCAATCATTTCTGGACGTTTTTCAATGGTAAAAATCAATGAATATTGTAAATGCACAAACAGTAATTTCTCCACATTGCAAGGTGCAATTCTGAAATTTTTTGCTTTTTCCTGCTCCTCTTAGCATGATAAAGAAGATTCAAAGAGAGTGAGATGCCAGCTCCTTTCATTCAGTCAGTAGCTTCAAACATTTCTGGTATATGAATAACATGATGTTTTTCAATGGCAAAAATCAATGAATATTGTAAATGCACAAACAGTAATTTCTCTGCATTGCAAGGTGCAATTCTGAAATTTTTTGCTTTTTCCTGCTCCTCTTAGCATGATAAAGAAGATTCAAAGAGAGTGAGATGCCAGCTACTTTCATTCAGTCAGTAGCTTCAATCATTTCTGGACGTTTTTCAATGGTAAAAATCAATGAATATTGTAAATGCACAAACAGTAATTTCTCCACATTGCAAGGTGCAATTCTGAAATTTTTTGCTTTTTCCTGCTCCTCTTAGCATGATAAAGAAGATTCAAAGAGAGTGAGATGCCAGCTCCTTTCATTCAGTCAGTAGCTTCAAACATTTCTGGTATATGAATAACATGATGTTTTTCAATGGCAAAAATCAATGAATATTGTAAATGCACAAACAGTAATTTCTCCGCATTGCAAGGTGCAATTCTGAAATTTTTTGCTTTTTCCTGCTCCTCTTAGCATGATAAAGAAGATTCAAAGAGAGTGAGATGCCAGCTCCTTTCATTCAGTCAGTAGCTTCAAACATTTCTGGTATATGAATAACATGATGTTTTTCAATGGCAAAAATCAATGAATATTGTAAATGCACAAACAGTAATTTCTCCGCATTGCAAGGTGCAATTCTGAAATTTTTTGCTTTTTCCTGCTCCTCTTAGCATGATAAAGAATATTCAAAGAGAGTGAGATGCCAGCTCCTTTCATTCAGTCAGTAGCTTCAATCATTTCTGGATGTTTTTCAATGGCAAAAATCAATGAATATTGTAAATGCACAAACTGTAATTTCTCCGCATTGCAAGGTGCAATTCTGAAATTTTTGGCTTTTTCCTGCTCCTCTTAGCATGATAAAGAAGATTCAAAGAGAGTGAGATGCCAGCTCCTTTCATTCAGTCAGTAGCTTCAATCATTTCTGGACGTTTTTCAATGGCAAAAATCAATGAATATTGTAAATGCACAAACAGTAATTTCTCCGCATTGCAAGGTGCAATTCTGAAATTTTTTGCTTTTTCCTGCTCCTCTTAGCATGATAAAGAAGATTCAAAGAGAGTGAGATGCCAGCTCCTTTCATTCAGTCAGTAGCTTCAATCATTTCTGGATGTTTTTCAATGGCAAAAATCAATGAATATTGTAAATGCACAAACAGTAATTTCTCCGCATTGCAAGGTGCAATTCTGAAATTTTTTGCTTTTTCCCGCTCCTCTTAGCATGATAAAGAAGATTCAAAGAGAGTGAGGTGCCAGCTCCTTTCATTCAGTCAGTAGCTTCAAACATTTCTGGTATATGAATAACATGTTTTTCAATGGCAAAAATCATTGAATATTGTAAATGCACAAACAGTAATTTCTCCGCATTGCAAGGTGCAATTCTGAAATTTTTTGATTTTTCCTGCTCCTCTTAGCATGATAAAGAAGATTCAAAGAGAGTGAGATGCCAGCTCCTTTCATTCAGTCAGTAGCTTCAATCATATCTGGACGTTTTTCAATGGCAAAAATCAATGAATATTGTAAATGCACAAACAGTAATTTCTCCGCATTGCAAGGTGCAATTCTGAAATTTTTTGCTTTTTCCTGCTCCTCTTAGCATGATAAAGAAGATTCAAAGAGAGTGAGATGCCAGCTCCTTTCATTCAGTCAGTAGCTTCAATCATTTCTGGACGTTTTTCAATGGTAAAAATCAATGAATATTGTAAATGCACAAACAGTAATTTCTCCACATTGCAAGGTGCAATTCTGAAATTTTTTGCTTTTTCCTGCTCCTCTTAGCATGATAAAGAAGATTCAAAGAGAGTGAGATGCCAGCTCCTTTCATTCAGTCAGTAGCTTCAAACATTTCTGGTATATGAATAACATGATGTTTTTCAATGGCAAAAATCAATGAATATTGTAAATGCACAAACAGTAATTTCTCTGCATTGCAAGGGGCAATTCTGAAATTTTTTGCTTTTTCCTGCTCCTCTTAGCATGATAAAGAAGATTCAAAGAGAGTGAGATGCCAGCTACTTTCATTCAGTCAGTAGCTTCAATCATTTCTGGACGTTTTTCAATGGTAAAAATCAATGAATATTGTAAATGCACAAACAGTAATTTCTCCACATTGCAAGGTGCAATTCTGAAATTTTTTGCTTTTTCCTGCTCCTCTTAGCATGATAAAGAAGATTCAAAGAGAGTGAGATGCCAGCTCCTTTCATTCAGTCAGTAGCTTCAAACATTTCTGGTATATGAATAACATGATGTTTTTCAATGGCAAAAATCAATGAATATTGTAAATGCACAAACAGTAATTTCTCCGCATTGCAAGGTGCAATTCTGAAATTTTTTGCTTTTTCCTGCTCCTCTTAGCATGATAAAGAAGATTCAAAGAGAGTGAGATGCCAGCTCCTTTCATTCAGTCAGTAGCTTCAAACATTTCTGGTATATGAATAACATGATGTTTTTCAATGGCAAAAATCAATGAATATTGTAAATGCACAAACAGTAATTTCTCCGCATTGCAAGGTGCAATTCTGAAATTTTTTGCTTTTTCCTGCTCCTCTTAGCATGATAAAGAATATTCAAAGAGAGTGAGATGCCAGCTCCTTTCATTCAGTCAGTAGCTTCAATCATTTCTGGATGTTTTTCAATGGCAAAAATCAATGAATATTGTAAATGCACAAACTGTAATTTCTCCGCATTGCAAGGTGCAATTCTGAAATTTTTGGCTTTTTCCTGCTCCTCTTAGCATGATAAAGAAGATTCAAAGAGAGTGAGATGCCAGCTCCTTTCATTCAGTCAGTAGCTTCAATCATTTCTGGACGTTTTTCAATGGCAAAAATCAATGAATATTGTAAATGCACAAACAGTAATTTCTCCGCATTGCAAGGTGCAATTCTGAAATTTTTTGCTTTTTCCTGCTCCTCTTAGCATGATAAAGAAGATTCAAAGAGAGTGAGATGCCAGCTCCTTTCATTCAGTCAGTAGCTTCAATCATTTCTGGATGTTTTTCAATGGCAAAAATCAATGAATATTGTAAATGCACAAACAGTAATTTCTCCGCATTGCAAGGTGCAATTCTGAAATTTTTTGCTTTTTCCCGCTCCTCTTAGCATGATAAAGAAGATTCAAAGAGAGTGAGGTGCCAGCTCCTTTCATTCAGTCAGTAGCTTCAAACATTTCTGGTATATGAATAACATGTTTTTCAATGGCAAAAATCATTGAATATTGTAAATGCACAAACAGTAATTTCTCCGCATTGCAAGGTGCAATTCTGAAATTTTTTGATTTTTCCTGCTCCTCTTAGCATGATAAAGAAGATTCAAAGAGAGTGAGATGCCAGCTCCTTTCATTCAGTCAGTAGCTTCAATCATATCTGGACGTTTTTCAATGGCAAAAATCAATGAATATTGTAAATGCACAAACAGTAATTTCTCCGCATTGCAAGGTGCAATTCTGAAATTTTTTGCTTTTTCCTGCTCCTCTTAGCATGATAAAGAAGATTCAAAGAGAGTGAGATGCCAGCTCCTTTCATTCAGTCAGTAGCTTCAATCATTTCTGGACGTTTTTCAATGGCAAAAATCAATGAATATTGTAAATGCACAAACAGTAATTTCTCCGCATTGCAAGGTGCAATTCTGAAATTTTTTGCTTTTTCCTGCTCCTCTTAGCATGATAAAGAAGATTCAAAGAGAGTGAGATGCCAGCTCCTTTCATTCAGTCAGTAGCTTCAAACATTTCTGGTATATGAATAACATGATGTTTTTCAATGGCAAAAATCAATGAATATTGTAAATGCACAAACAGTAATTTCTCCGCATTGCAAGGTGCAAGTCTGAAATTTTTTGCTTTTTCCTGCTCCTCTTAGCATGATAAAGAAGATTCAAAGAGAGTGAGATGCCAGCTACTTTCATTCAGTCAGTAGCTTCAATCATTTCTGGACGTTTTTCAATGGTAAAAATCAATGAATATTGTAAATGCACAAACAGTAATTTCTCCACATTGCAAGGTGCAATTCTGAAATTTTTTGCTTTTTCCTGCTCCTCTTAGCATGATAAAGAAGATTCAAAGAGAGTGAGATGCCAGCTCCTTTCATTCAGTCAGTAGCTTCAAACATTTCTGGTATATGAATAACATGATGTTTTTCAATGGCAAAAATCAATGAATATTGTAAATGCACAAACAGTAATTTCTCCGCATTGCAAGGTGCAATTCTGAAATTTTTTTCTTTTTCCTGCTCCTCTTAGCATGATAAAGAAGATTCAAAGAGAGTGAGATGCCAGCTCCTTTCATTCAGTCAGTAGCTTCAAACATTTCTGGTATATGAATAACATGATGTTTTTCAATGGCAAAAATCAATGAATATTGTAAATGCACAAAGAGTAATTTCTCCGCATTGCAAGGTGCAATTCTGAAATTTTTTGCTTTTTCCTGCTCCTCTTAGCATGATAAAGAAGATTCAAAGAGAGTGAGATGCCAGCTCCTTTCATTCAGTCAGTAGCTTCAATCATTTCTGGACGTTTTTCAATGGCAAAAATCAATGAATATTGTAAATGCACAAACAGTAATTTCTCCGCATTGCAAGGTGCAATTCTGAAATTTTTTGCTTTTTCCTGCTCCTCTTAGCATGATAAAGAAGATTCAAAGAGAGTGAGATGCCAGCTCCTTTCATTCAGTCAGTAGCTTCAATCATTTCTGGACGTTTTTCAATGGCAAAAATCAATGAATATTGTAAATGCACAAACAGTAATTTCTCCGCATTGCAAGGTGCAATTCTGAAATTTTTTGCTTTTTCCTGCTCCTCTTAGCATGATAAAGAAGATTCAAAGAGAGTGAGATGCCAGCTCCTTTCATTCAGTCAGTAGCTACAAACATTTCTGGTATATGAATAACATGATGTTTTTCAATGGCAAAAATCAATGAATATTGTAAATGCACAAACAGTAATTTCTCCGCATTGCAAGGTGCAATTCTGAAATTTTTTGCTTTTTCCTGCTCCTCTTAGCATGATAAAGAAGATTCAAAGAGAGTGAGATGCCAGCTCCTTTCATTCAGTCAGTAGCTTCAATCATTTCTGGACGTTTTTCAATGGTAAAAATCAATGAATATTGTAAATGCACAAACAGTAATTTCTCCACATTGCAAGGTGCAATTCTGAAATTTTTTGCTTTTTCCTGCTCCTCTTAGCATGATAAAGAAGATTCAAAGAGAGTGAGATGCCAGCTCCTTTCATTCAGTCAGTAGCTTCAAACATTTCTGGTATATGAATAACATGATGTTTTTCAATGGCAAAAATCAATGAATATTGTAAATGCACAAACAGTAATTTCTCTGCATTGCAAGGTGCAATTCTGAAATTTTTTGCTTTTTCCTGCTCCTCTTAGCATGATAAAGAAGATTCAAAGAGAGTGAGATGCCAGCTACTTTCATTCAGTCAGTAGCTTCAATCATTTCTGGACGTTTTTCAATGGTAAAAATCAATGAATATTGTAAATGCACAAACAGTAATTTCTCCACATTGCAAGGTGCAATTCTGAAATTTTTTGCTTTTTCCTGCTCCTCTTAGCATGATAAAGAAGATTCAAAGAGAGTGAGATGCCAGCTCCTTTCATTCAGTCAGTAGCTTCAAACATTTCTGGTATATGAATAACATGATGTTTTTCAATGGCAAAAATCAATGAATATTGTAAATGCACAAACAGTAATTTCTCCGCATTGCAAGGTGCAATTCTGAAATTTTTTGCTTTTTCCTGCTCCTCTTAGCATGATAAAGAAGATTCAAAGAGAGTGAGATGCCAGCTCCTTTCATTCAGTCAGTAGCTTCAAACATTTCTGGTATATGAATAACATGATGTTTTTCAATGGCAAAAATCAATGAATATTGTAAATGCACAAACAGTAATTTCTCCGCATTGCAAGGTGCAATTCTGAAATTTTTTGCTTTTTCCTGCTCCTCTTAGCATGATAAAGAATATTCAAAGAGAGTGAGATGCCAGCTCCTTTCATTCAGTCAGTAGCTTCAATCATTTCTGGATGTTTTTCAATGGCAAAAATCAATGAATATTGTAAATGCACAAACTGTAATTTCTCCGCATTGCAAGGTGCAATTCTGAAATTTTTGGCTTTTTCCTGCTCCTCTTAGCATGATAAAGAAGATTCAAAGAGAGTGAGATGCCAGCTCCTTTCATTCAGTCAGTAGCTTCAATCATTTCTGGACGTTTTTCAATGGCAAAAATCAATGAATATTGTAAATGCACAAACAGTAATTTCTCCGCATTGCAAGGTGCAATTCTGAAATTTTTTGCTTTTTCCTGCTCCTCTTAGCATGATAAAGAAGATTCAAAGAGAGTGAGATGCCAGCTCCTTTCATTCAGTCAGTAGCTTCAATCATTTCTGGATGTTTTTCAATGGCAAAAATCAATGAATATTGTAAATGCACAAACAGTAATTTCTCCGCATTGCAAGGTGCAATTCTGAAATTTTTTGCTTTTTCCCGCTCCTCTTAGCATGATAAAGAAGATTCAAAGAGAGTGAGGTGCCAGCTCCTTTCATTCAGTCAGTAGCTTCAAACATTTCTGGTATATGAATAACATGTTTTTCAATGGCAAAAATCATTGAATATTGTAAATGCACAAACAGTAATTTCTCCGCATTGCAAGGTGCAATTCTGAAATTTTTTGATTTTTCCTGCTCCTCTTAGCATGATAAAGAAGATTCAAAGAGAGTGAGATGCCAGCTCCTTTCATTCAGTCAGTAGCTTCAATCATATCTGGACGTTTTTCAATGGCAAAAATCAATGAATATTGTAAATGCACAAACAGTAATTTCTCCGCATTGCAAGGTGCAATTCTGAAATTTTTTGCTTTTTCCTGCTCCTCTTAGCATGATAAAGAAGATTCAAAGAGAGTGAGATGCCAGCTCCTTTCATTCAGTCAGTAGCTTCAATCATTTCTGGACGTTTTTCAATGGCAAAAATCAATGAATATTGTAAATGCACAAACAGTAATTTCTCCGCATTGCAAGGTGCAATTCTGAAATTTTTTGCTTTTTCCTGCTCCTCTTAGCATGATAAAGAAGATTCAAAGAGAGTGAGATGCCAGCTCCTTTCATTCAGTCAGTAGCTTCAAACATTTCTGGTATATGAATAACATGATGTTTTTCAATGGCAAAAATCAATGAATATTGTAAATGCACAAACAGTAATTTCTCCGCATTGCAAGGTGCAAGTCTGAAATTTTTTGCTTTTTCCTGCTCCTCTTAGCATGATAAAGAAGATTCAAAGAGAGTGAGATGCCAGCTACTTTCATTCAGTCAGTAGCTTCAATCATTTCTGGACGTTTTTCAATGGTAAAAATCAATGAATATTGTAAATGCACAAACAGTAATTTCTCCACATTGCAAGGTGCAATTCTGAAATTTTTTGCTTTTTCCTGCTCCTCTTAGCATGATAAAGAAGATTCAAAGAGAGTGAGATGCCAGCTCCTTTCATTCAGTCAGTAGCTTCAAACATTTCTGGTATATGAATAACATGATGTTTTTCAATGGCAAAAATCAATGAATATTGTAAATGCACAAACAGTAATTTCTCCGCATTGCAAGGTGCAATTCTGAAATTTTTTGCTTTTTCCTGCTCCTCTTAGCATGATAAAGAAGATTCAAAGAGAGTGAGATGCCAGCTCCTTTCATTCAGTCAGTAGCTTCAAACATTTCTGGTATATGAATAACATGATGTTTTTCAATGGCAAAAATCAATGAATATTGTAAATGCACAAAGAGTAATTTCTCCGCATTGCAAGGTGCAATTCTGAAATTTTTTGCTTTTTCCTGCTCCTCTTAGCATGATAAAGAAGATTCAAAGAGAGTGAGATGCCAGCTCCTTTCATTCAGTCAGTAGCTTCAATCATTTCTGGACGTTTTTCAATGGCAAAAATCAATGAATATTGTAAATGCACAAACAGTAATTTCTCCGCATTGCAAGGTGCAATTCTGAAATTTTTTGCTTTTTCCTGCTCCTCTTAGCATGATAAAGAAGATTCAAAGAGAGTGAGATGCCAGCTCCTTTCATTCAGTCAGTAGCTTCAATCATTTCTGGACGTTTTTCAATGGCAAAAATCAATGAATATTGTAAATGCACAAACAGTAATTTCTCCGCATTGCAAGGTGCAATTCTGAAATTTTTTGCTTTTTCCTGCTCCTCTTAGCATGATAAAGAAGATTCAAAGAGAGTGAGATGCCAGCTCCTTTCATTCAGTCAGTAGCTACAAACATTTCTGGTATATGAATAACATGATGTTTTTCAATGGCAAAAATCAATGAATATTGTAAATGCACAAACAGTAATTTCTCCGCATTGCAAGGTGCAATTCTGAAATTTTTTGCTTTTTCCTGCTCCTCTTAGCATGATAAAGAAGATTCAAAGAGAGTGAGATGCCAGCTCCTTTCATTCAGTCAGTAGCTTCAATCATTTCTGGACGTTTTTCAATGGCAAAAATCAATGAATATTGTAAATGCACAAACAGTAATTTCTCCGCATTGCAAGGTGCAATTCTGAAATTTTTTGCTTTTTCCTGCTCCTCTTAGCATGATAAAGAAGATTCAAAGAGAGTGAGATGCCAGCTCCTTTCATTCAGTCAGTAGCTTCAAACATTTCTGGTATATGAATAACATGATGTTTTTCAATGGCAAAAATCAATGAATATTGTAAATGCACAAACAGTAATTTCTCCGCATTGCAAGGTGCAAGTCTGAAATTTTTTGCTTTTTCCTGCTCCTCTTAGCATGATAAAGAAGATTCAAAGAGAGTGAGATGCCAGCTACTTTCATTCAGTCAGTAGCTTCAATCATTTCTGGACGTTTTTCAATGGTAAAAATCAATGAATATTGTAAATGCACAAACAGTAATTTCTCCACATTGCAAGGTGCAATTCTGAAATTTTTTGCTTTTTCCTGCTCCTCTTAGCATGATAAAGAAGATTCAAAGAGAGTGAGATGCCAGCTCCTTTCATTCAGTCAGTAGCTTCAAACATTTCTGGTATATGAATAACATGATGTTTTTCAATGGCAAAAATCAATGAATATTGTAAATGCACAAACAGTAATTTCTCCGCATTGCAAGGTGCAATTCTGAAATTTTTTGCTTTTTCCTGCTCCTCTTAGCATGATAAAGAAGATTCAAAGAGAGTGAGATGCCAGCTCCTTTCATTCAGTCAGTAGCTTCAAACATTTCTGGTATATGAATAACATGATGTTTTTCAATGGCAAAAATCAATGAATATTGTAAATGCACAAAGAGTAATTTCTCCGCATTGGAAGGTGCAATTCTGAAATTTTTTGCTTTTTCCTGCTCCTCTTAGCATGATAAAGAAGATTCAAAGAGAGTGAGATGCCAGCTCCTTTCATTCAGTCAGTAGCTTCAATCATTTCTGGACGTTTTTCAATGGCAAAAATCAATGAATATTGTAAATGCACAAACAGTAATTTCTCCGCATTGCAAGGTGCAATTCTGAAATTTTTTGCTTTTTCCTGCTCCTCTTAGCATGATAAAGAAGATTCAAAGAGAGTGAGATGCCAGCTCCTTTCATTCAGTCAGTAGCTTCAATCATTTCTGGACGTTTTTCAATGGCAAAAATCAATGAATATTGTAAATGCACAAACAGTAATTTCTCCGCATTGCAAGGTGCAATTCTGAAATTTTTTGCTTTTTCCTGCTCCTCTTAGCATGATAAAGAAGATTCAAAGAGAGTGAGATGCCAGCTCCTTTCATTCAGTCAGTAGCTACAAACATTTCTGGTATATGAATAACATGATGTTTTTCAATGGCAAAAATCAATGAATATTGTAAATGCACAAACAGTAATTTCTCCGCATTGCAAGGTGCAATTCTGAAATTTTTTGCTTTTTCCTGCTCCTCTTAGCATGATAAAGAAGATTCAAAGAGAGTGAGATGCCAGCTCCTTTCATTCAGTCAGTAGCTTCAATCATTTCTGGACGTTTTTCAATGGCAAAAATCAATGAATATTGTAAATGCACAAACAGTAATTTCTCCGCATTGCAAGGTGCAATTCTGAAATTTTTTGCTTTTTCCTGCTCCTCTTAGCATGATAAAGAAGATTCAAAGAGAGTGAGATGTCAGCTCCTTTCATTCAGTCAGTAGCTTCAAACATTTCTGGTATATGAATAACATGATGTTTTTCAATGGCAAATATCAATGAATTTTGTAAATGCACAAACAGTAATTTCTCCGCATTGCAAGTTGCAATTCTGAAATTTTTTGCTTTTTCCTGCTCCTCTTAGCATGATAAAGAAGATTCAAAGAGAGTGAGATGCCAGTTCCTTTCATTCAGTCAGTAGCTTCAATCATTTCTGGACGTTTTTCAATGGCAAAAATCAATGAATATTGTAAATGCACAAACAGTAATTTCTCCGCATTGCAAGGTGCAATTCTGAAATTTTTTGCTTTTTCCTGCTCCTCTTAGCATGATAAAGAAGATTCAAAGAGAGTGAGATGCCAGCTCCTTTCATTCAGTCAGTAGCTTCAATCATTTCTGGTATATGAATAACATGATGTTTTTCAATGGCAAAAATCAATGAATATTGTAAATGCACAAACAGTAATTTCTCCGCATTGCAAGGTGCAATTCTGAAATTTTTTGCTTTTTCCTGCTCCTCTTAGCATGATAAAGAAGATTCAAAGAGAGTGAGATGCCAGCTCCTTTCATTCAGTCAGTAGCTTCAATCATTTCTGGACGTTTTTCAATGGCAAAAATCAATGAATATTGTAAATGCACAAACAGTAATTTCTCCGCATTGCAAGGTGCAATTCTGAAATTTTTTGCTTTTTCCTGCTCCTCTTAGCATGATAAACAAGATTCAAAGAGAGTGAGATGCCAGCTCCTTTCATTCAGTCAGTAGCTTCAATCATTTCTGGACGTTTTTCAATGGCAAAAATCAATGAATATTGTAAATGCACAAACAGTAATTTCTCCGCATTGCAAGGTGCAATTCTGAAATTTTTTGCTTTTTCCTGCTCCTCTTAGCATGATAAAGAAGATTCAAAGAGAGTGAGATGCCAGCTCCTTTCATTCAGTCAGTAGCTTCAAACATTTCTGGTATATGAATAACATGATGTTTTTCAATGGCAAAAATCAATGAATATTGTAAATGCACAAACAGTAATTTCTCCGCATTGCAAGGTGCAAGTCTGAAATTTTTTGCTTTTTCCTGCTCCTCTTAGCATGATAAAGAAGATTCAAAGAGAGTGAGATGCCAGCTACTTTCATTCAGTCAGTAGCTTCAATCATTTCTGGACGTTTTTCAATGGTAAAAATCAATGAATATTGTAAATGCACAAACAGTAATTTCTCCACATTGCAAGGTGCAATTCTGAAATTTTTTGCTTTTTCCTGCTCCTCTTAGCATGATAAAGAAGATTCAAAGAGAGTGAGATGCCAGCTCCTTTCATTCAGTCAGTAGCTTGAAACATTTCTGGTATATGAATAACATGATGTTTTTCAATGGCAAAAATCAATGAATATTGTAAATGCACAAACAGTAATTTCTCTGCATTGCAAGGTGCAATTCTGAAATTTTTTGCTTTTTCCTGCTCCTCTTAGCATGATAAAGAAGATTCAAAGAGAGTGAGATGCCAGCTACTTTCATTCAGTCAGTAGCTTCAATCATTTCTGGACGTTTTTCAATGGTAAAAATCAATGAATATTGTAAATGCACAAACAGTAATTTCTCCACATTGCAAGGTGCAATTCTGAAATTTTTTGCTTTTTCCTGCTCCTCTTAGCATGATAAAGAAGATTCAAAGAGAGTGAGATGCCAGCTCCTTTCATTCAGTCAGTAGCTTCAAACATTTCTGGTATATGAATAACATGATGTTTTTCAATGGCAAAAATCAATGAATATTGTAAATGCACAAACAGTAATTTCTCCGCATTGCAAGGTGCAATTCTGAAATTTTTTGCTTTTTCCTGCTCCTCTTAGCATGATAAAGAAGATTCAAAGAGAGTGAGATGCCAGCTCCTTTCATTCAGTCAGTAGCTTCAAACATTTCTGGTATATGAATAACATGATGTTTTTCAATGGCAAAAATCAATGAATATTGTAAATGCACAAACAGTAATTTCTCCGCATTGCAAGGTGCAATTCTGAAATTTTTTGCTTTTTCCTGCTCCTCTTAGCATGATAAAGAATATTCAAAGAGAGTGAGATGCCAGCTCCTTTCATTCAGTCAGTAGCTTCAATCATTTCTGGATGTTTTTCAATGGCAAAAATCAATGAATATTGTAAATGCACAAACTGTAATTTCTCCGCATTGCAAGGTGCAATTCTGAAATTTTTGGCTTTTTCCTGCTCCTCTTAGCATGATAAAGAAGATTCAAAGAGAGTGAGATGCCAGCTCCTTTCAATCAGTCAGTAGCTTCAATCATTTCTGGACGTTTTTCAATGGCAAAAATCAATGAATATTGTAAATGCACAAACAGTAATTTCTCCGCATTGCAAGGTGCAATTCTGAAATTTTTTGCTTTTTCCTGCTCCTCTTAGCATGATAAAGAAGATTCAAAGAGAGTGAGATGCCAGCTCCTTTCATTCAGTCAGTAGCTTCAATCATTTCTGGATGTTTTTCAATGGCAAAAATCAATGAATATTGTAAATGCACAAACAGTAATTTCTCCGCATTGCAAGGTGCAATTCTGAAATTTTTTGCTTTTTCCCGCTCCTCTTAGCATGATAAAGAAGATTCAAAGAGAGTGAGGTGCCAGCTCCTTTCATTCAGTCAGTAGCTTCAAACATTTCTGGTATATGAATAACATGTTTTTCAATGGCAAAAATCATTGAATATTGTAAATGCACAAACAGTAATTTCTCCGCATTGCAAGGTGCAATTCTGAAATTTTTTGATTTTTCCTGCTCCTCTTAGCATGATAAAGAAGATTCAAAGAGAGTGAGATGCCAGCTCCTTTCATTCAGTCAGTAGCTTCAATCATTTCTGGACGTTTTTCAATGGCAAAAATCAATGAATATTGTAAATTCACAAACAGTAATTTCTCCGCATTGCAAGGTGCAATTCTGAAATTTTTTGCTTTTTCCTGCTCCTCTTAGCATGATAAAGAAGATTCAAAGAGAGTGAGATGCCAGCTCCTTTCATTCAGTCAGTAGCTTCAATCATTTCTGGACGTTTTTCAATGGCAAAAATCAATGAATATTGTAAATGCACAAACAGTAATTTCTCCGCATTGCAAGGTGCAATTCTGAAATTTTTTGCTTTTTCCTGCTCCTCTTAGCATGATAAAGAAGATTCAAAGAGAGTGAGATGCAAGCTCCTTTCATTCAGTCAGTAGCTTCAAACATTTCTGGTATATGAATAACATGATGTTTTTCAATGGCAAAAATCAATGAATATTGTAAATGCACAAACAGTAATTTCTCCGCATTGCAAGGTGCAAGTCTGAAATTTTTTGTTTTTCCTGCTCCTCTTAGCATGATAAAGAAGATTCAAAGAGAGTGAGATGCCAGCTCCTTTCATTCAGTCAGTAGCTTCAATCATTTCTGGACGTTTTTCAATGGCAAAAATCCATGAATATTGTAAATGCACAAACAGTAATTTCTCCGCATTGCAATGTGCAATTCTGAAATTTTTTGCTTTTTCCTGCTCCTCTTAGCATGATAAAGAAGATTCAAAGAGAGTGAGATGCCTGCTCCTTTCATTCAGTCAGTAGCTTCAATCATTTCTGGACGTTTTTCAATGGCAAAAATCAATGAATATTGTAAATGCACAAACAGTAATTTCTCCGCATTGCAAGGTGCAATTCTGAAATTTTTTGCTTTTTCCTGCTCCTCTTAGCATGATAAAGAAGATTCAAAGAGAGTGAGATGCCAGCTCCTTTCATTCAGTCAGTAGCTTCAATCATTTCTGGACGTTTTTCAATGGCAAAAATCAATGAATATTGTAAATGCACAAACAGTAATTTCTCCGCATTGCAAGGTGCAATTCTGAAATTTTTTGCTTTTTCCTGCTTCTCTTAGCATGATAAAGAAGATTCAAAGAGAGTGAGATGCCAGCTCCTTTCATTCAGTCAGTAGCTTCAAACATTTCTGGTATATGAATAACATGATGTTTTTCAATGGCAAAAATCAATGAATATTGTAAATGCACAAACAGTAATTTCTCCGCATTGCAAGGTGCAAGTCTGAAATTTTTTGCTTTTTCCTGCTCCTCTTAGCATGATAAAGAAGATTCAAAGAGAGTGAGATGCCAGCTACTTTCATTCAGTCAGTAGCTTCAATCATTTCTGGACGTTTTTCAATGGTAAAAATCAATGAATATTGTAAATGCACAAACAGTAATTTCTCCACATTGCAAGGTGCAATTCTGAAATTTTTTGCTTTTTCCTGCTCCTCTTAGCATGATAAAGAAGATTCAAAGAGAGTGAGATGCCAGCTCCTTTCATTCAGTCAGTAGCTTCAATCATTTCTGGACGTTTTTCAATGGCAAAAATCAATGAATATTGTAAATGCACAAACAGTAATTTCTCCGCATTGCAAGGTGCAATTCTGAAATTTTTTGCTTTTTCCTGCTCCT
This sequence comes from Phyllobates terribilis, assembly GCF_046119375.1. Classification (NCBI taxonomy): domain Eukaryota; kingdom Metazoa; phylum Chordata; class Amphibia; order Anura; family Dendrobatidae; genus Phyllobates; species Phyllobates terribilis. The sequence goes on from NW_027364760.1 coordinate 97,324, forward strand.
CTTAGCATGATAAAGAAGATTCAAAGAGAGTGAGATGTCAGCTCCTTTCATTCAGTCAGTAGCTTCAATCATTTCTGGACGTTTTTCAATGGCAAAAATCAATGAATATTGTAAATGCACAAACAGTAATTTCTCCGCATTGCAAGGTGCAATTCTGAAATTTTTTGCTTTTTCCTGCTCCTCTTAGCATGATAAAGAAGATTCAAAGAGAGTGAGATGTCAGCTCCTTTCATTCAGTCAGTAGCTTCAAACATTTCTGGTATATGAATAACATGATGTTTTTCAATGGCAAAAATCAATGAATTTTGTAAATGCACAAACAGTAATTTCTCCGCATTGCAAGGTGCAATTCTGAAATTTTTTGCTTTTTCCTGCTCCTCTTAGCATGATAAAGAAGATTCAAAGAGAGTGAGATGCCAGTTCCTTTCATTCAGTCAGTAGCTTCAATCATTTCTGGACGTTTTTCAATGGCAAAAATCAATGAATATTGTAAATGCACAAACAGTAATTTCTCCGCATTGCAAGGTGCAATTCTGAAATTTTTTGCTTTTTCCTGCTCCTCTTAGCATGATAAAGAAGATTCAAAGAGAGTGAGATGCCAGCTCCTTTCATTCAGTCAGTAGCTTCAATCATTTCTGGTATATGAATAACATGATGTTTTTCAATGGCAAAAATCAATGAATATTGTAAATGCACAAACAGTAATTTCTCCGCATTGCAAGGTGCAATTCTGAAATTTTTTGCTTTTTCCTGCTCCTCTTAGCATGATAAAGAAGATTCAAAGAGAGTGAGATGCCAGCTCCTTTCATTCAGTCAGTAGCTTCAATCATTTCTGGTATATGAATAACATGATGTTTTTCAATGGCAAAAATCAATGAATATTGTAAATGCACAAACAGTAATTTCTCCGCATTGCAAGGTGCAATTCTGAAATTTTTTGCTTTTTCCTGCTCCTCTTAGCATGATAAAGAAGATTCAAAGAGAGTGAGATGCCAGCTCCTTTCATTCAGTCAGTAGCTTCAATCATTTCTGGACGTTTTTCAATGGCAAAAATCAATGAATATTGTAAATGCACAAACAGTAATTTCTCCGCATTGCAAGGTGCAATTCTGAAATTTTTTGCTTTTTCCTGCTCCTCTTAGCATGATAAACAAGATTCAAAGAGAGTGAGATGCCAGCTCCTTTCATTCAGTCAGTAGCTTCAATCATTTCTGGACGTTTTTCAATGGCAAAAATCAATGAATATTGTAAATGCACAAACAGTAATTTCTCCGCATTGCAAGGTGCAATTCTGAAATTTTTTGCTTTTTCCTGCTCCTCTTAGCATGATAAAGAAGATTCAAAGAGAGTGAGATGCCAGCTCCTTTCATTCAGTCAGTAGCTTCAAACATTTCTGGTATATGAATAACATGATGTTTTTCAATGGCAAAAATCAATGAATATTGTAAATGCACAAACAGTAATTTCTCCGCATTGCAAGGTGCAAGTCTGAAATTTTTTGCTTTTTCCTGCTCCTCTTAGCATGATAAAGAAGATTCAAAGAGAGTGAGATGCCAGCTCCTTTCATTCAGTCAGTAGCTTCAATCATTTCTGGACGTTTTTCAATGGCAAAAATCAATGAATATTGTAAATGCACAAACAGTAATTTCTCCGCATTGCAAGGTGCAATTCTGAAATTTTTTGCTTTTTCCTGCTCCTCTTAGCATGATAAAGAAGATTCAAAGAGAGTGAGATGTCAGCTCCTTTCATTCAGTCAGTAGCTTCAAACATTTCTGGTATATGAATAACATGATGTTTTTCAATGGCAAAAATCAATGAATTTTGTAAATGCACAAACAGTAATTTCTCCGCATTGCAAGGTGCAATTCTGAAATTTTTTGCTTTTTCCTGCTCCTCTTAGCATGATAAAGAAGATTCAAAGAGAGTGAGATGCCAGTTCCTTTCATTCAGTCAGTAGCTTCAATCATTTCTGGTCGTTTTTCAATGGCAAAAATCAATGAATATTGTAAATGCACAAACAGTAATTTCTCCGCATTGCAAGGTGCAATTCTGAAATTTTTTGCTTTTTCCTGCTCCTCTTAGCATGATAAAGAAGATTCAAAGAGAGTGAGATGCCAGCTCCTTTCATTCAGTCAGTAGCTTCAATCATTTCTGGTATATGAATAACATGATGTTTTTCAATGGCAAAAATCAATGAATATTGTAAATGCACAAACAGTAATTTCTCCGCATTGCAAGGTGCAATTCTGAATTTTTTTGCTTTTTCCTGCTCCTCTTAGCATGATAAAGAAGATTCAAAGAGAGTGAGATGCCAGCTCCTTTCATTCAGTCAGTAGCTTCAATCATTTCTGGACGTTTTTCAATGGCAAAAATCAATGAATATTGTAAATGCACAAACAGTAATTTCTCCGCATTGCAAAGTGCAATTCTGAAATTTTTTGCTTTTTCCTGCTCCTCTTAGCATGATAAACAAGATTCAAAGAGAGTGAGATGCCAGCTCCTTTCATTCAGTCAGTAGCTTCAATCATTTCTGGACGTTTTTCAATGGCAAAAATCCATGAATATTGTAAATGCACAAACAGTAATTTCTCCGCATTGCAAGGTGCAATTCTGAAATTTTTTGCTTTTTCCTGCTCCTCTTAGCATGATAAAGAAGATTCAAAGAGAGTGAGATGCCAGCTCCTTTCATTCAGTCAGTAGCTTCAAACATTTCTGGTATATGAATAACATGATGTTTTTCAATGGCAAAAATCAATGAATATTGTAAATGCACAAACAGTAATTTCTCCGCATTGCAAGGTGCAAGTCTGAAATTTTTTGCTTTTTCCTGCTCCTCTTAGCATGATAAAGAAGATTCAAAGAGAGTGAGATGCCAGCTCCTTTCATTCAGTCAGTACCTTCAATCATTTCTGGATGTTTTTCAATGGCAAAAATCAATGAATATTGTAAATGCACAAACAGTAATTTCTCCGCATTGCAAGGTGCAATTCTGAAATTTTTTGCTTTTTCCCGCTCCTCTTAGCATGATAAAGAAGATTCAAAGAGAGTGAGGTGCCAGCTCCTTTCATTCAGTCAGTAGCTTCAAACATTTCTGGTATATGAATAACATGTTTTTCAATGGCAAAAATCATTGAATATTGTAAATGCACAAACAGTAATTTCTCCGCATTGCAAGGTGCAATTCTGAAATTTTTTGATTTTTCCTGCTCCTCTTAGCATGATAAAGAAAATTCAAAGAGAGTGAGATGCCAGCTCCTTTCATTCAGTCAGTAGCTTCAATCATTTCTGGACGTTTTTCAATGGCAAAAATCAATGAATATTGTAAATGCACAAACAGTAATTTCTCCGCATTGCAAGGTGCAATTCTGAAATTTTTTGCTTTTTCCTGCTCCTCTTAGCATGATAAAGAAGATTCAAAGAGAGTGAGATGCCAGCTCCTTTCATTCAGTCAGTAGCTTCAATCATTTCTGGACGTTTTTCAATGGCAAAAATCAATGAATATTGTAAATGCACAAACAGTAATTTCTCCGCATTGCAAGGTGCAATTCTGAAATTTTTTGCTTTTTCCTGCTCCTCTTAGCATGATAAAGAAGATTCAAAGAGAGTGAGATGCCAGCTCCTTTCATTCAGTCAGTAGCTTCAAACATTTCTGGTATATGAATAACATGATGTTTTTCAATGGCAAAAATCAATGAATATTGTAAATGCACAAACAGTAATTTCTCCGCATTGCAAGGTGCAAGTCTGAAATTTTTTGCTTTTTCCTGCTCCTCTTAGCATGATAAAGAAGATTCAAAGAGAGTGAGATGCCAGCTACTTTCATTCAGTCAGTAGCTTCAATCATTTCTGGACGTTTTTCAATGGTAAAAATCAATGAATATTGTAAATGCACAAACAGTAATTTCTCCACATTGCAAGGTGCAATTCTGAAATTTTTTGCTTTTTCCTGCTCCTCTTAGCATGATAAAGAAGATTCAAAGAGAGTGAGATGCCAGCTCCTTTCATTCAGTCAGTAGCTTCAAACATTTCTGGTATATGAATAACATGATGTTTTTCAATGGCAAAAATCAATGAATATTGTAAATGCACAAACAGTAATTTCTCCGCATTGCAAGGTGCAATTCTGAAATTTTTTGCTTTTTCCTGCTCCTCTTAGCATGATAAAGAAGATTCAAAGAGAGTGAGATGCCAGCTCCTTTCATTCAGTCAGTAGCTTCAAACATTTCTGGTATATGAATAACATGATGTTTTTCAATGGCAAAAATCAATGAATATTGTAAATGCACAAAGAGTAATTTCTCCGCATTGCAAGGTGCAATTCTGAAATTTTTTGCTTTTTCCTGCTCCTCTTAGCATGATAAAGAAGATTCAAAGAGAGTGAGATGCCAGCTCCTTTCATTCAGTCAGTAGCTTCAATCATTTCTGGACGTTTTTCAATGGCAAAAATCAATGAATATTGTAAATGCACAAACAGTAATTTCTCCGCATTGCAAGGTGCAATTCTGAATTTTTTTGCTTTTTCCTGCTCCTCTTAGCATGATAAAGAAGATTCAAAGAGAGTGAGATGCCAGCTCCTTTCATTCAGTCAGTAGCTTCAATCATTTCTGGACGTTTTTCAATGGCAAAAATCAATGAATATTGTAAATGCACAAACAGTAATTTCTCCGCATTGCAAGGTGCAATTCTGAAATTTTTTGCTTTTTCCTGCTCCACTTAGCATGATAAAGAAGATTCAAAGAGAGTGAGATGCCAGCTCCTTTCATTCAGTCAGTAGCTACAAACATTTCTGGTATATGAATAACATGATGTTTTTCAATGGCAAAAATCAATGAATATTGTAAATGCACAAACAGTAATTTCTCCGCATTGCAAGGTGCAATTCTGAAATTTTTTGCTTTTTCCTGCTCCTCTTAGCATGATAAAGAAGATTCAAAGAGAGTGAGATGCCAGCTCCTTTCATTCAGTCAGTAGCTTCAATCATTTCTGGACGTTTTTCAATGGCAAAAATCAATGAATATTGTAAATGGACAAACAGTAATTTCTCCGCATTGCAAGGTGCAATTCTGAAATTTTTTGCTTTTTCCTGCTCCTCTTAGCATGATAAAGAAGATTCAAAGACAGTGAGATGCCAGCTCCTTTCATTCAGTCAGTAGCTTCAATCATTTCTGGACGTTTTTCAATGGCAAAAATCAATGAATATTGTAAATGCACAAACAGTAATTTCTCCGCATTGCAAGGTGCAATTCTGAAATTTTTTGCTTTTTCCTGCTCCTCTTAGCATGACAAAGAAGATTCAAAGAGAGTAAGATGCCAGCTCCTTTCATTCAGTCAGTAGCTTCAATCATTTCTGGTATATGAATAACATGATGTTTTTCAATGGCAAAAATCAATGAATATTGTAAATGCACAAACAGTAATTTCTCCGCATTGCAAGGTGCAATTCTGAAATTTTTTGCTTTTTCCTGCTCCTCTTAGCATGATAAAGAAGATTCAAAGAGAGTGAGATGCCAGCTCCTTTCATTCAGTCAGTAGCTTCAATCATTTCTGGACGTTTTTCAATGGCAAAAATCAATGAATATTGTAAATGCACAAACAGTAATTTCTCCGCATTGCAAGGTGCAATTCTGAAATTTTTTGCTTTTTCCTGCTCCTCTTAGCATGATAAAGAAGATTCAAAGAGAGTGAGATGCCAGCTCCTTTCATTCAGTCAGTAGCTTCAATCATTTCTGGACGTTTTTCAATGGCAAAAATCAATGAATATTGTAAATGCACAAACAGTAATTTCTCCGCATTGCAAGGTGCAATTCTGAAATTTTTTGCTTTTTCCTGCTCCTCTTAGCATGATAAAGAAGATTCAAAGAGAGTGAGATGCCAGGTCCTTTCATTCAGTCAGTAGCTTCAAACATTTCTGGTATATGAATAATATGATGTTTTTCAATGGCAAAAATCAATGAATATTGTAAAAGCACAAACAGTAATTTCTCCGCATTGCAAGGTGCAATTCTGAAATTTTTTGCTTTTTCCTGCTCCTCTTAGCATGATAAAGAAGATTCAAAGAGAGTGAGATGCCAGCTCCTTTCATTCAGTCAGTAGCTTCAATCATTTCTGGACGTTTTTCAATGGCAAAAATCAATGAATATTGTAAATGCACAAACAGTAATTTCTCCGCATTGCAAGGTGCAATTCTGAAATTTTTTGCTTTTTCCTGCTCCTCTTAGCATGATAAAGAAGATTCAAAGAGAGTGAGATGCCAGCTCCTTTCATTCAGTCAGTAGCTTCAATCATTTCTGGTATATGAATAACATGATGTTTTTCAATGGCAAAAATCAATGAATATTGTAAATGCACAAACAGTAATTTCTCCGCATTGCAAGTTGCAATTCTGAAATTTTTTGCTTTTTCCTGCTCCTCTTAGCATGATAAAGAAGATTCAAAGAGAGTGAGATGCCAGCTCCTTTCATTCAGTCAGTAGCTTCAATCATTTCTGGACGTTTTTCAATGGCAAAAATCAATGAATATTGTAAATGCACAAACAGTAATTTCTCCGCATTGCAAGGTGCAATTCTGAAATTTTTTGCTTTTTCCTGCTCCTCTTAGCATGATAAAGAAGATTCAAAGAGAGTGAGATGCCAGCTCCTTTCATTCAGTCAGTAGCTTCAATCATTTCTGGACGTTTTTCAATGGCAAAAATCAATGAATATTGTAAATGCACAAACAGTAATTTCTCCGCATTGCAAGGTGCAATTCTGAAATTTTTTGCTTTTTCCTGCTCCTCTTAGCATGACAAAGAAGATTCAAAGAGAGTAAGATGCCAGCTCCTTTCATTCAGTCAGTAGCTTCAATCATTTCTGGTATATGAATAACATGATGTTTTTCAATGGCAAAAATCAATGAATATTGTAAATGCACAAACAGTAATTTCTCCGCATTGCAAGGTGCAATTCTGAAATTTTTTGCTTTTTCCTGCTCCTCTTAGCATGATAAAGAAGATTCAAAGAGAGTGAGATGCCAGCTCCTTTCATTCAGTCAGTAGCTTCAATCATTTCTGGACGTTTTTCAATGGCAAAAATCAATGAATATTGTAAATGCACAAACAGTAATTTCTCCGCATTGCAAGGTGCAATTCTGAAATTTTTTGCTTTTTCCTGCTCCTCTTAGCATGATAAAGAAGATTCAAAGAGAGTGAGATGCCAGCTCCTTTCATTCAGTCAGTAGCTTCAATCATTTCTGGACGTTTTTCAATGGCAAAAATCAATGAATATTGTAAATGCACAAACAGTAATTTCTCCGCATTGCAAGGTGCAATTCTGAAATTTTTTGCTTTTTCCTGCTCCTCTTAGCATGATAAAGAAGATTCAAAGAGAGTGAGATGCCAGGTCCTTTCATTCAGTCAGTAGCTTCAAACATTTCTGGTATATGAATAATATGATGTTTTTCAATGGCAAAAATCAATGAATATTGTAAAAGCACAAACAGTAATTTCTCCGCATTGCAAGGTGCAATTCTGAAATTTTTTGCTTTTTCCTGCTCCTCTTAGCATGATAAAGAAGATTCAAAGAGAGTGAGATGCCAGCTCCTTTCATTCAGTCAGTAGCTTCAATCATTTCTGGACGTTTTTCAATGGCAAAAATCAATGAATATTGTAAATGCACAAACAGTAATTTCTCCGCATTGCAAGGTGCAATTCTGAAATTTTTTGCTTTTTCCTGCTCCTCTTAGCATGATAAAGAAGATTCAAAGAGAGTGAGATGCCAGCTCCTTTCATTCAGTCAGTAGCTTCAATCATTTCTGGTATATGAATAACATGATGTTTTTCAATGGCAAAAATCAATGAATATTGTAAATGCACAAACAGTAATTTCTCCGCATTGCAAGTTGCAATTCTGAAATTTTTTGCTTTTTCCTGCTCCTCTTAGCATGATAAAGAAGACTCAAAGAGAGTGAGATGCCAGCTCCTTTCATTCAGTCAGTAGCTTCAATCATTTCTGGACGTTTTTCAATGGCAAAAATCAATGAATATTGTAAATGCACAAACAGTAATTTCTCCGCATTGCAAGGTGCAATTCTGAAATTTTTTGCTTTTTCCTGCTCCTCTTAGCATGATAAAGAAGATTCAAAGAGAGTGAGATGCCAGCTCCTTTCATTCAGTCAGTAGCTTCAATCATTTCTGGACGTTTTTCAATGGCAAAAATCAATGAATATTGTAAATGCACAAACAGTAATTTCTCCGCATTGCAAGGTGCAATTCTGAAATTTTTTGCTTTTTCCTGCTCCTCTTAGCATGATAAAGAAGATTCAAAGAGAGTGAGATGCCAGCTCCTTTCATTCAGTCAGTAGCTTCAAACATTTCTAGTATATGAATAACATGATGTTTTTCAATGGCAAAAATCAATGAATATTGTAAATGCACAAACAGTAATTTCTCCGCATTGCAAGGTGCAATTCTGAAATTTTTTGCTTTTTCCTGCTCCTCTTAGCATGATAAAGAAGATTCAAAGAGAGTGAGATGCCAGCTGCTTTCATTCAGTCAGTAGCTTCAATCATTTCTGGTATATGAATAACATGATGTTTTTCAATGGCAAAAATCAATGAATATTGTAAATGCACAAACAGTAATTTCTCCACATTGTAAGGTGCAATTCTGAAATTTTTTGCTTTTTCCTGCTCCTCTTAGCATGATAAAGAAGATTCAAAGAGAGTGAGATGCCAGCTCCTTTCATTCAGTCAGTAGCTTCAATCATTTCTGGACGTTTTTCAATGGCAAAAATCAATGAATATTGTAAATGCACAAACAGTAATTTCTCCGCATTGCAAGGTGCAATTCTGAAATTTTTTGCTTTTTCCTGCTCCTCTTAGCATGATAAAGAAGATTCAAAGAGAGTGAGATGCCAGCTCCTTTCATTCAGTCAGTAGCTACAAACATTTCTGGTATATGAATAACATGATGTTTTTCAATGGCAAAAATCAATGAATATTGTAAATGCACAAACAGTAATTTCTCCGCATTGCAAGGTGCAATTCTGAAATTTTTTGCTTTTTCCTGCTCCTCTTAGCATGATAAAGAAGATTCAAAGAGAGTGAGATGCCAGCTCCTTCCATTCAGTCAGTAGCTTCAATCATTTCTGGACGTTTTTCAATGGCAAAAATCAATGAATATTGTAAATGCACAAACAGTAATTTCTCCGCATTGCAAGGTGCAATTCTGAAATTTTTTGCTTTTTCCTGCTCCTCTTAGCATGATAAAGAAGATTCAAAGAGAGTGAGATGCCAGCTCCTTTCATTCAGTCAGTAGCTTCAATCATTTCTGGACGTTTTTCAATGGCAAAAATCAATGAATATTGTAAATGCACAAACAGTAATTTCTCCGCATTGCAAGGTGCAATTCTGAAATTTTTTGCTTTTTCCTGCTCCTCTTAGCATGACAAAGAAGATTCAAAGAGAGTAAGATGCCAGCTCCTTTCATTCAGTCAGTAGCTTCAATCATTTCTGGTATATGAATAACATGATGTTTTTCAATGGCAAAAATCAATGAATATTGTAAATGCACAAACAGTAATTTCTCCGCATTGCAAGGTGCAATTCTGAAATTTTTTGCTTTTTCCTGCTCCTCTTAGCATGATAAAGAAGATTCAAAGAGAGTGAGATGCCAGCTCCTTTCATTCAGTCAGTAGCTTCAATCATTTCTGGACGTTTTTCAATGGCAAAAATCAATGAATATTGTAAATGCACAAACAGTAATTTCTCCGCATTGCAAGGTGCAATTCTGAAATTTTTTGCTTTTTCCTGCTCCTCTTAGCATGATAAAGAAGATTCAAAGAGAGTGAGATGCCAGCTCCTTTCATTCAGTCAGTAGCTTCAATCATTTCTGGACGTTTTTCAATGGCAAAAATCAATGAATATTGTAAATGCACAAACAGTAATTTCTCCGCATTGCAAGGTGCAATTCTGAAATTTTTTGCTTTTTCCTGCTCCTCTTAGCATGATAAAGAAGATTCAAAGAGAGTGAGATGCCAGCTCCTTTCATTCAGTCAGTAGCTTCAAACATTTCTGGTATATGAATAATATGATGTTTTTCAATGGCAAAAATCAATGAATATTGTAAAAGCACAAACAGTAATTTCTCCGCATTGCAAGGTGCAATTCTGAAATTTTTTGCTTTTTCCTGCTCCTCTTAGCATGATAAAGAAGATTCAAAGAGAGTGAGATGCCAGCTCCTTTCATTCAGTCAGTAGCTTCAATCATTTCTGGACGTTTTTCAATGGCAAAAATCAATGAATATTGTAAATGCACAAACAGTAATTTCTCCGCATTGCAAGGTGCAATTCTGAAATTTTTTGCTTTTTCCTGCTCCTCTTAGCATGATAAAGAAGATTCAAAGAGAGTGAGATGCCAGCTCCTTTCATTCAGTCAGTAGCTTCAATCATTTCTGGTATATGAATAACATGATGTTTTTCAATGGCAAAAATCAATGAATATTGTAAATGCACAAACAGTAATTTCTCCGCATTGCAAGGTGAAATTCTGAAATTTTTTGCTTTTTCCTGCTCCTCTTAGCATGATAAAGAAGATTCAAAGAGAGTGAGATGCCAGCTCCTTTCATTCAGTCAGTAGCTTCAATCATTTCTGGACGTTTTTCAATGGCAAAAATCAATGAATATTGTAAATGCACAAACAGTAATTTCTCCGCATTGCAAGGTGCAATTCTGAAATTTTTTGCTTTTTCCTGCTCCTCTTAGCATGATAAAGAAGATTCAAAGAGAGTGAGATGCCAGCTCCTTTCATTCAGTCAGTAGCTTCAAACATTTCTGGTATATGAATAACATGATGTTTTTCAATGGCAAAAATCAATGAATATTGTAAATGCACAAACAGTAATTTCTCCGCATTGCAAGGTGCAAGTCTGAAATTTTTTGCTTTTTCCTGCTCCTCTTAGCATGATAAAGAAGATTCAAAGAGAGTGAGATGCCAGCTACTTTCATTCAGTCAGTAGCTTCAATCATTTCTGGACGTTTTTCAATGGTAAAAATCAATGAATATTGTAAATGCACAAACAGTAATTTCTCCACATTGCAAGGTGCAATTCTGAAATTTTTTGCTTTTTCCTGCTCCTCTTAGCATGATAAAGAAGATTCAAAGAGAGTGAGATGCCAGCTCCTTTCATTCAGTCAGTAGCTTCAAACATTTCTGGTATATGAATAACATGATGTTTTTCAATGGCAAAAATCAATGAATATTGTAAATGCACAAACAGTAATTTCTCTGCATTGCAAGGTGCAATTCTGAAATTTTTTGCTTTTTCCTGCTCCTCTTAGCATGATAAAGAAGATTCAAAGAGAGTGAGATGCCAGCTACTTTCATTCAGTCAGTAGCTTCAATCATTTCTGGACGTTTTTCAATGGTAAAAATCAATGAATATTGTAAATGCACAAACAGTAATTTCTCCACATTGCAAGGTGCAATTCTGAAATTTTTTGCTTTTTCCTGCTCCTCTTAGCATGATAAAGAAGATTCAAAGAGAGTGAGATGCCAGCTCCTTTCATTCAGTCAGTAGCTTCAAACATTTCTGGTATATGAATAACATGATGTTTTTCAATGGCAAAAATCAATGAATATTGTAAATGCACAAACAGTAATTTCTCCGCATTGCAAAGTGCAATTCTGAAATTTTTTGCTTTTTCCTGCTCCTCTTAGCATGATAAAGAAGATTCAAAGAGAGTGAGATGCCAGCTCCTTTCATTCAGTCAGTAGCTTCAAACATTTCTGGTATATGAATAACATGATGTTTTTCAATGGCAAAAATCAATGAATATTGTAAATGCACAAACAGTAATTTCTCCGCATTGCAAGGTGCAATTCTGAAATTTTTTGCTTTTTCCTGCTCCTCTTAGCATGATAAAGAATATTCAAAGAGAGTGAGATGCCAGCTCCTTTCATTCAGTCAGTAGCTTCAATCATTTCTGGATGTTTTTCAATGGCAAAAATCAATGAATATTGTAAATGCACAAACTGTAATTTCTCCGCATTGCAAGGTGCAATTCTGAAATTTTTGGCTTTTTCCTGCTCCTCTTAGCATGATAAAGAAGATTCAAAGAGAGTGAGATGCCAGCTCCTTTCATTCAGTCAGTAGCTTCAATCATTTCTGGACGTTTTTCAATGGCAAAAATCAATGAATATTGTAAATGCACAAACAGTAATTTCTCCGCATTGCAAGGTGCAATTCTGAAATTTTTTGCTTTTTCCTGCTCCTCTTAGCATGATAAAGAAGATTCAAAGAGAGTGAGATGCCAGCTCCTTTCATTCAGTCAGTACCTTCAATCATTTCTGGATGTTTTTCAATGGCAAAAATCAATGAATATTGTAAATGCACAAACAGTAATTTCTCCGTATTGCAAGGTGCAATTCTGAAATTTTTTGCTTTTTCCCGCTCCTCTTAGCATGATAAAGAAGATTCAAAGAGAGTGAGGTGCCAGCTCCTTTCATTCAGTCAGTAGCTTCAAACATTTCTGGTATATGAATAACATGTTTTTCAATGGCAAAAATCATTGAATATTGTAAATGCACAAACAGTAATTTCTCCGCATTGCAAGGTGAAATTCTGAAATTTTTTGATTTTTCCTGCTCCTCTTAGCATGATAAAGAAGATTCAAAGAGAGTGAGATGCCTGCTCCTTTCATTCAGTCAGTAGCTTCAATCATTTCTGGACGTTTTTCAATGGCAAAAATCAATGAATATTGTAAATGCACAAACAGTAATTTCTCCGCATTGCAAGGTGCAATTCTGAAATTTTTTGCTTTTTCCTGCTCCTCTTAGCATGATAAAGAAGATTCAAAGAGAGTGAGATGCCAGCTCCTTTCATTCAGTCAGTAGCTTCAATCATTTCTGGACGTTTTTCAATGGCAAAAATCAATGAATATTGTAAATGCACAAACAGTAATTTCTCCGCATTGCAAGGTGCAATTCTGAAATTTTTTGCTTTTTCCTGCTCCTCTTAGCATGATAAAGAAGATTCAAAGAGAGTGAGATGCCAGCTCCTTTCATTCAGTCAGTAGCTTCAAACATTTCTGGTATATGAATAACATGATGTTTTTCAATGGCAAAAATCAATGAATATTGTAAATGCACAAACAGTAATTTCTCCGCATTGCAAGGTGCAAGTCTGAAATTTTTTGCTTTTTCCTGCTCCTCTTAGCATGATAAAGAAGATTCAAAGAGAGTGAGATGCCAGCTACTTTCATTCAGTCAGTAGCTTCAATCATTTCTGGACGTTTTTCAATGGTAAAAATCAATGAATATTGTAAATGCACAAACAGTAATTTCTCCACATTGCAAGGTGCAATTCTGAAATTTTTTGCTTTTTCCTGCTCCTCTTAGCATGATAAAGAAGATTCAAAGAGAGTGATATGCCAGCTCCTTTCATTCAGTCAGTAGCTTCAATCATTTCTGGACGTTTTTCAATGGCAAAAATCAATGAATATTGTAAATGCACAAACAGTAATTTCTCCGCATTGCAAGGTGCAATTCTGAAATTTTTTGCTTTTTCCTGCTCCTCTTAGCATGATAAAGAAGATTCAAAGAGAGTGAGATGTCAGCTCCTTTCATTCAGTCAGTAGCTTCAATCATTTCTGGACGTTTTTCAATGGCAAAAATCAATGAATATTGTAAATGCACAAACAGTAATTTCTCCGCATTGCAAGGTGCAATTCTGAAATTTTTTGCTTTTTCCTGCTCCTCTTAGCATGATAAAGAAGATTCAAAGAGAGTGAGATGCCAGCTCCTTTCATTCAGTCAGTAGCTTCAAACATTTCTGGTATATGAATAACATGATGTTTTTCAATGGCAAAAATCAATGAATATTGTAAATGCACAAACAGTAATTTCTCCGCATTGCAAGGTGCAAGTCTGAAATTTTTTGCTTTTTCCTGCTCCTCTTAGCATGATAAAGAAGATTCAAAGAGAGTGAGATGCCAGCTACTTTCATTCAGTCAGTAGCTTCAATCATTTCTGGACGTTTTTCAATGGTAAAAATCAATGAATATTGTAAATGCACAAACAGTAATTTCTCCACATTGCAAGGTGCAATTCTGAAATTTTTTGCTTTTTCCTGCTCCTCTTAGCATGATAAAGAAGATTCAAAGAGAGTGATATGCCAGCTCCTTTCATTCAGTCAGTAGCTTCAATCATTTCTGGACGTTTTTCAATGGCAAAAATCAATGAATATTGTAAATGCACAAACAGTAATTTCTCCGCATTGCAAGGTGCAATTCTGAAATTTTTTGCTTTTTCCTGCTCCTCTTAGCATGATAAAGAAGATTCAAAGAGAGTGAGATGTCAGCTCCTTTCATTCAGTCAGTAGCTTCAATCATTTCTGGACGTTTTTCAATGGCAAAAATCAATGAATATTGTAAATGCACAAACAGTAATTTCTCCGCATTGCAAGGTGCAATTCTGAAATTTTTTGCTTTTTCCTGCTCCTCTTAGCATGATAAAGAAGATTCAAAGAGAGTGAGATGTCAGCTCCTTTCATTCAGTCAGTAGCTTCAAACATTTCTGGTATATGAATAACATGATGTTTTTCAATGGCAAAAATCAATGAATTTTGTAAATGCACAAACAGTAATTTCTCCGCATTGCAAGGTGCAATTCTGAAATTTTTTGCTTTTTCCTGCTCCTCTTAGCATGATAAAGAAGATTCAAAGAGAGTGAGATGCCAGCTCCTTTCATTCAGTCAGTAGCTTCAATCATTTCTGGTATATGAATAACATGATGTTTTTCAATGGCAAAAATCAATGAATATTGTAAATGCACAAACAGTAATTTCTCCGCATTGCAAGGTGCAATTCTGAAATTTTTTGCTTTTTCCTGCTCCTCTTAGCATGATAAAGAAGATTCAAAGAGAGTGAGATGCCAGCTCCTTTCATTCAGTCAGTAGCTTCAATCATTTCTGGACGTTTTTCAATGGCAAAAATCAATGAATATTGTAAATGCACAAACAGTAATTTCTCCGCATTGCAAGGTGCAATTCTGAAATTTTTTGCTTTTTCCTGCTCCTCTTAGCATGATAAACAAGATTCAAAGAGAGTGAGATGCCAGCTCCTTTCATTCAGTCAGTAGCTTCAATCATTTCTGGACGTTTTTCAATGGCAAAAATCAATGAATATTGTAAATGCACAAACAGTAATTTCTCCGCATTGCAAGGTGCAATTCTGAAATTTTTTGCTTTTTCCTGCTCCTCTTAGCATGATAAAGAAGATTCAAAGAGAGTGAGATGCCAGCTCCTTTCATTCAGTCAGTAGCTTCAAACATTTCTGGTATATGAATAACATGATGTTTTTCAATGGCAAAAATCAATGAATATTGTAAATGCACAAACAGTAATTTCTCCGCATTGCAAGGTGCAAGTCTGAAATTTTTTGCTTTTTCCTGCTCCTCTTAGCATGATAAAGAAGATTCAAAGAGAGTGAGATGCCAGCTACTTTCATTCAGTCAGTAGCTTCAATCATTTCTGGACGTTTTTCAATGGTAAAAATCAATGAATATTGTAAATGCACAAACAGTAATTTCTCCACATTGCAAGGTGCAATTCTGAAATTTTTTGCTTTTTCCTGCTCCTCTTAGCATGATAAAGAAGATTCAAAGAGAGTGAGATGCCAGCTCCTTTCATTCAGTCAGTAGCTTCAAACATTTCTGGTATATGAATAACATGATGTTTTTCAATGGCAAAAATCAATGAATATTGTAAATGCACAAACAGTAATTTCTCTGCATTGCAAGGTGCAATTCTGAAATTTTTTGCTTTTTCCTGCTCCTCTTAGCATGATAAAGAAGATTCAAAGAGAGTGAGATGCCAGCTACTTTCATTCAGTCAGTAGCTTCAATCATTTCTGGACGTTTTTCAATGGTAAAAATCAATGAATATTGTAAATGCACAAACAGTAATTTCTCCACATTGCAAGGTGCAATTCTGAAATTTTTTGCTTTTTCCTGCTCCTCTTAGCATGATAAAGAAGATTCAAAGAGAGTGAGATGCCAGCTCCTTTCATTCAGTCAGTAGCTTCAAACATTTCTGGTATATGAATAACATGATGTTTTTCAATGGCAAAAATCAATGAATATTGTAAATGCACAAACAGTAATTGCTCCGCATTGCAAGGTGCAATTCTGAAATTTTTTGCTTTTTCCTGCTCCTCTTAGCATGATAAAGAAGATTCAAAGAGAGTGAGATGCCAGCTCCTTTCATTCAGTCAGTAGCTTCAAACATTTCTGGTATATGAATAACATGATGTTTTTCAATGGCAAAAATCAATGAATATTGTAAATGCACAAACAGTAATTTCTCCGCATTGCAATGTGCAATTCTGAAATTTTTTGCTTTTTCCTGCTCCTCTTAGCATGATAAAGAATATTCAAAGAGAGTGAGATGCCAGCTCATTTCATTCAGTCAGTAGCTTCAATCATTTCTGGATGTTTTTCAATGGCAAAAATCAATGAATATTGTAAATGCACAAACTGTAATTTCTCCGCATTGCAAGGTGCAATTCTGAAATTTTTGGCTTTTTCCTGCTCCTCTTAGCATGATAAAGAAGATTCAAAGAGAGTGAGATGCCAGCTCCTTTCATTCAGTCAGTAGCTTCAATCATTTCTGGACGTTTTTCAATGGCAAAAATCAATGAATATTGTAAATGCACAAACAGTAATTTCTCCGCATTGCAAGGTGCAATTCTGAAATTTTTTGCTTTTTCCTGCTCCTCTTAGCATGATAAAGAAGATTCAAAGAGAGTGAGATGCCAGCTCCTTTCATTCAGTCAGTACCTTCAATCATTTCTGGATGTTTTTCAATGGCAAAAATCAATGAATATTGTAAATGCACAAACAGTAATTTCTCCGCATTGCAAGGTGCAATTCTGAAATTTTTTGCTTTTTCCCGCTCCTCTTAGCATGATAAAGAAGATTCAAAGAGAGTGAGGTGCCAGCTCCTTTCATTCAGTCAGTAGCTTCAAACATTTCTGGTATATGAATAACATGTTTTTCAATGGCAAAAATCATTGAATATTGTAAATGCACAAACAGTAATTTCTCCGCATTGCAAGGTGCAATTCTGAAATTTTTTGATTTTTCCTGCTCCTCTTAGCATGATAAAGAAGATTCAAAGAGAGTGAGATGCCAGCTCCTTTCATTCAGTCAGTAGCTTCAATCATTTCTGGACGTTTTTCAATGGCAAAAATCAATGAATATTGTAAATGCACAAACAGTAATTTCTCCGCATTGCAAGGTGCAATTCTGAAATTTTTTGCTTTTTCCTGCTCCTCTTAGCATGATAAAGAAGATTCAAAGAGAGTGAGATGCCAGCTCCTTTCATTCAGTCAGTAGCTTCAATCATTTCTGGACGTTTTTCAATGGCAAAAATCAATGAATATTGTAAATGCACAAACAGTAATTTCTCCGCATTGCAAGGTGCAATTCTGAAATTTTTTGCTTTTTCCTGCTCCTCTTAGCATGATAAAGAAGATTCAAAGAGAGTGAGATGCCAGCTCCTTTCATTCAGTCAGTAGCTTCAAACATTTCTGGTATATGAATAACATGATGTTTTTCAATGGCAAAAATCAATGAATGTTGTAAATGCACAAACAGTAATTTCTCCGCATTGCAAGGTGCAAGTCTGAAATTTTTTGCTTTTTCCTGCTCCTCTTAGCATGATAAAGAAGATTCAAAGAGAGTGAGATGCCAGCTACTTTCATTCAGTCAGTAGCTTCAATCATTTCTGGACGTTTTTCAATGGTAAAAATCAATGAATATTGTAAATGCACAAACAGTAATTTCTCCACATTGCAAGGTGCAATTCTGAAATTTTTTGCTTTTTCCTGCTCCTCTTAGCATGATAAAGAAGATTCAAAGAGAGTGAGATGCCAGCTCCTTTCATTCAGTCAGTAGCTTCAAACATTTCTGGTATATGAATAACATGATGTTTTTCAATGGCAAAAATCAATGAATATTGTAAATGCACAAACAGTAATTTCTCCGCATTGCAAGGTGCAATTCTGAAATTTTTTGCTTTTTCCTGCTCCTCTTAGCATGATAAAGAAGATTCAAAGAGAGTGAGATGCCAGCTCCTTTCATTCAGTCAGTAGCTTCAAACATTTCTGGTATATGAATAACATGATGTTTTTCAATGGCAAAAATCAATGAATATTGTAAATGCACAAAGAGTAATTTCTCCGCATTGCAAGGTGCAATTCTGAAATTTTTTGCTTTTTCCTGCTCCTCTTAGCATGATAAAGAAGATTCAAAGAGAGTGAGATGCCAGCTCCTTTCATTCAGTCAGTAGCTTCAATCATTTCTGGACGTTTTTCAATGGCAAAAATCAATGAATATTGTAAATGCACAAACAGTAATTTCTCCGCATTGCAAGGTGCAATTCTGAATTTTTTTGCTTTTTCCTGCTCCTCTTAGCATGATAAAGAAGATTCAAAGAGAGTGAGATGCCAGCTCCTTTCATTCAGTCAGTAGCTTCAATCATTTCTGGACGTTTTTCAATGGCAAAAATCAATGAATATTGTAAATGCACAAACAGTAATTTCTCCGCATTGCAAGGTGCAATTCTGAAATTTTTTGCTTTTTCCTGCTCCTCTTAGCATGATAAAGAAGATTCAAAGAGAGTGAGATGCCAGCTCCTTTCATTCAGTCAGTAGCTACAAACATTTCTGGTATATGAATAACATGATGTTTTTCAATGGCAAAAATCAATGAATATTGTAAATGCACAAACAGTAATTTCTCCGCATTGCAAGGTGCAATTCTGAAATTTTTTGCTTTTTCCTGCTCCTCTTAGCATGATAAAGAAGATTCAAAGAGAGTGAGATGCCAGCTCCTTTCATTCAGTCAGTAGCTTCAATCATTTCTGGACGTTTTTCAATGGCAAAAATCAATGAATATTGTAAATGCACAAACAGTAATTTCTCCGCATTGCAAGGTGCAATTCTGAAATTTTTTGCTTTTTCCTGCTCCTCTTAGCATGATAAAGAAGATTCAAAGAGAGTGAGATGCCAGCTCCTTTCATTCAGTCAGTAGCTTCAATCATTTCTGGACGTTTTTCAATGGCAAAAATCAATGAATATTGTAAATGCACAAACAGTAATTTCTCCGCATTGCAAGGTGCAATTCTGAAATTTTTTGCTTTTTCCTGCTCCTCTTAGCATGACAAAGAATATTCAAAGAGAGTAAGATGCCAGCTCCTTTCATTCAGTCAGTAGCTTCAATCATTTCTGGTATATGAATAACATGATGTTTTTCAATGGCAAAAATCAATGAATATTGTAAATGCACAAACAGTAATTTCTCCGCATTGCAAGGTGCAATTCTGAAATTTTTTGCTTTTTCCTGCTCCTCTTAGCATGATAAAGAAGATTCAAAGAGAGTGAGATGCCAGCTCCTTTCATTCAGTCAGTAGCTTCAATCATTTCTGGACGTTTTTCAATGGCAAAAATCAATGAATATTGTAAATGCACAAACAGTAATTTCTCCGCATTGCAAGGTGCAATTCTGAAATTTTTTGCTTTTTCCTGCTCCTCTTAGCATGATAAAGAAGATTCAAAGAGAGTGAGATGCCAGCTCCTTTCATTCAGTCAGTAGCTTCAATCATTTCTGGACGTTTTTCAATGGCAAAAATCAATGAATATTGTAAATGCACAAACAGTAATTTCTCCGCATTGCAAGGTGCAATTCTGAAATTTTTTGCTTTTTCCTGCTCCTCTTAGCATGATAAAGAAGATTCAAAGAGAGTGAGATGCCAGGTCCTTTCATTCAGTCAGTAGCTTCAAACATTTCTGGTATATGAATAATATGATGTTTTTCAATGGCAAAAATCAATGAATATTGTAAAAGCACAAACAGTAATTTCTCCGCATTGCAAGGTGCAATTCTGAAATTTTTTGCTTTTTCCTGCTCCTCTTAGCATGATAAAGAAGATTCAAAGAGAGTGAGATGCCAGCTCCTTTCATTCAGTCAGTAGCTTCAATCATTTCTGGACGTTTTTCAATGGCAAAAATCAATGAATATTGTAAATGCACAAACAGTAATTTCTCCGCATTGCAAGGTGCAATTCTGAAATTTTTTGCTTTTTCCTGCTCCTCTTAGCATGATAAAGAAGATTCAAAGAGAGTGAGATGCCAGCTCCTTTCATTCAGTCAGTAGCTTCAATCATTTCTGGTATATGAATAACATGATGTTTTTCAATGGCAAAAATCAATGAATATTGTAAATGCACAAACAGTAATTTCTCCGCATTGCAATTTGCAATTCTGAAATTTTTTGCTTTTTCCTGCTCCTCTTAGCATGATAAAGAAGATTCAAAGAGAGTGAGATGCCAGCTCCTTTCATTCAGTCAGTAGCTTCAATCATTTCTGGACGTTTTTCAATGGCAAAAATCAATGAATATTGTAAATGCACAAACAGTAATTTCTCCGCATTGCAAGGTGCAATTCTGAAATTTTTTGCTTTTTCCTGCTCCTCTTAGCATGATAAAGAAGATTCAAAGAGAGTGAGATGCCAGCTCCTTTCATTCAGTCAGTAGCTTCAATCATTTCTGGACGTTTTTCAATGGCAAAAATCAATGAATATTGTAAATGCACAAACAGTAATTTCTCCGCATTGCAAGGTGCAATTCTGAAATTTTTTGCTTTTTCCTGCTCCTCTTAGCATGACAAAGAAGATTCAAAGAGAGTAAGATGCCAGCTCCTTTCATTCAGTCAGTAGCTTCAATCATTTCTGGTATATGAATAACATGATGTTTTTCAATGGCAAAAATCAATGAATATTGTAAATGCACAAACAGTAATTTCTCCGCATTGCAAGGTGCAATTCTGAAATTTTTTGCTTTTTCCTGCTCCTCTTAGCATGATAAAGAAGATTCAAAGAGAGTGAGATGCCAGCTCCTTTCATTCAGTCAGTAGCTTCAATCATTTCTGGACGTTTTTCAATGGCAAAAATCAATGAATATTGTAAATGCACAAACAGTAATTTCTCCGCATTGCAAGGTGCAATTCTGAAATTTTTTGCTTTTTCCTGCTCCTCTTAGCATGATAAAGAAGATTCAAAGAGAGTGAGATGCCAGCTCCTTTCATTCAGTCAGTAGCTTCAATCATTTCTGGACGTTTTTCAATGGCAAAAATCAATGAATATTGTAAATGCACAAACAGTAATTTCTCCGCATTGCAAGGTGCAATTCTGAAATTTTTTGCTTTTTCCTGCTCCTCTTAGCATGATAAAGAAGATTCAAAGAGAGTGAGATGCCAGGTCCTTTCATTCAGTCAGTAGCTTCAAACATTTCTGGTATATGAATAATATGATGTTTTTCAATGGCAAAAATCAATGAATATTGTAAAAGCACAAACAGTAATTTCTCCGCATTGCAAGGTGCAATTCTGAAATTTTTTGCTTTTTCCTGCTCCTCTTAGCATGATAAAGAAGATTCAAAGAGAGTGAGATGCCAGCTCCTTTCATTCAGTCAGTAGCTTCAATCATTTCTGGACGTTTTTCAATGGCAAAAATCAATGAATATTGTAAATGCACAAACAGTAATTTCTCCGCATTGCAAGGTGCAATTCTGAAATTTTTTGCTTTTTCCTGCTCCTCTTAGCATGATAAAGAAGATTCAAAGAGAGTGAGATGCCAGCTCCTTTCATTCAGTCAGTAGCTTCAATCATTTCTGGTATATGAATAACATGATGTTTTTCAATGGCAAAAATCAATGAATATTGTAAATGCACAAACAGTAATTTCTCCGCATTGCAAGTTGCAATTCTGAAATTTTTTGCTTTTTCCTGCTCCTCTTAGCATGATAAAGAAGACTCAAAGAGAGTGAGATGCCAGCTCCTTTCATTCAGTCAGTAGCTTCAATCATTTCTGGACGTTTTTCAATGGCAAAAATCAATGAATATTGTAAATGCACAAACAGTAATTTCTCCGCATTGCAAGGTGCAATTCTGAAATTTTTTGCTTTTTCCTGCTCCTCTTAGCATGATAAAGAAGATTCAAAGAGAGTGAGATGCCAGCTCCTTTCATTCAGTCAGTAGCTTCAATCATTTCTGGACGTTTTTCAATGGCAAAAATCAATGAATATTGTAAATGCACAAACAGTAATTTCTCCGCATTGCAAGGTGCAATTCTGAAATTTTTTGCTTTTTCCTGCTCCTCTTAGCATGATAAAGAAGATTCAAAGAGAGTGAGATGCCAGCTCCTTTCATTCAGTCAGTAGCTTCAAACATTTCTGGTATATGAATAACATGATGTTTTTCAATGGCAAAAATCAATGAATATTGTAAATGCACAAACAGTAATTTCTCCGCATTGCAAGGTGCAATTCTGAAATTTTTTGCTTTTTCCTGCTCCTCTTAGCATGATAAAGAAGATTCAAAGAGAGTGAGATGCCAGCTGCTTTCATTCAGTCAGTAGCTTCAATCATTTCTGGTATATGAATAACATGATGTTTTTCAATGGCAAAAATCAATGAATATTGTAAATGCACAAACAGTAATTTCTCCACATTGTAAGGTGCAATTCTGAAATTTTTTGCTTTTTCCTGCTCCTCTTAGCATGATAAAGAAGATTCAAAGAGAGTGAGATGCCAGCTCCTTTCATTCAGTCAGTAGCTTCAATCATTTCTGGACGTTTTTCAATGGCAAAAATCAATGAATATTGTAAATGCACAAACAGTAATTTCTCCGCATTGCAAGGTGCAATTCTGAAATTTTTTGCTTTTTCCTGCTCCTCTTAGCATGATAAAGAAGATTCAAAGAGAGTGAGATGCCAGCTCCTTTCATTCAGTCAGTAGCTACAAACATTTCTGGTATATGAATAACATGATGTTTTTCAATGGCAAAAATCAATGAATATTGTAAATGCACAAACAGTAATTTCTCCGCATTGCAAGGTGCAATTCTGAAATTTTTTGCTTTTTCCTGCTCCTCTTAGCATGATAAAGAAGATTCAAAGAGAGTGAGATGCCAGCTCCTTTCATTCAGTCAGTAGCTTCAATCATTTCTGGACGTTTTTCAATGGCAAAAATCAATGAATATTGTAAATGCACAAACAGTAATTTCTCCGCATTGCAAGGTGCAATTCTGAATTTTTTTGCTTTTTCCTGCTCCTCTTAGCATGACAAAGAAGATTCAAAGAGAGTAAGATGCCAGCTCCTTTCATTCAGTCAGTAGCTTCAATCATTTCTGGTATATGAATAACATGATGTTTTTCAATGGCAAAAATCAATGAATATTGTAAATGCACAAACAGTAATTTCTCCGCATTGCAAGGTGCAATTCTGAAATTTTTTGCTTTTTCCTGCTCCTCTTAGCATGATAAAGAAGATTCAAAGAGAGTGAGATGCCAGCTCCTTTCATTCAGTCAGTAGCTTCAATCATTTCTGGACGTTTTTCAATGGCAAAAATCAATGAATATTGTAAATGCACAAACAGTAATTTCTCCGCATTGCAAGGTGCAATTCTGAAATTTTTTGCTTTTTCCTGCTCCTCTTAGCATGATAAAGAAGATTCAAAGAGAGTGAGATGCCAGCTCCTTTCATTCAGTCAGTAGCTTCAATCATTTCTGGACGTTTTTCAATGGCAAAAATCAATGAATATTGTAAATGCACAAACAGTAATTTCTCCGCATTGCAAGGTGCAATTCTGAAATTTTTTGCTTTTTCCTGCTCCTCTTAGCATGATAAAGAAGATTCAAAGAGAGTGAGATGCCAGGTCCTTTCATTCAGTCAGTAGCTTCAAACATTTCTGGTATATGAATAATATGATGTTTTTCAATGGCAAAAATCAATGAATATTGTAAAAGCACAAACAGTAATTTCTCCGCATTGCAAGGTGCAATTCTGAAATTTTTTGCTTTTTCCTGCTCCTCTTAGCATGATAAAGAAGATTCAAAGAGAGTGAGATGCCAGCTCCTTTCATTCAGTCAGTAGCTTCAATCATTTCTGGACGTTTTTCAATGGCAAAAATCAATGAATATTGTAAATGCACAAACAGTAATTTCTCCGCATTGCAAGGTGCAATTCTGAAATTTTTTGCTTTTTCCTGCTCCTCTTAGCATGATAAAGAAGATTCAAAGAGAGTGAGATGCCAGCTCCTTTCATTCAGTCAGTAGCTTCAATCATTTCTGGTATATGAATAACATGATGTTTTTCAATGGCAAAAATCAATGAATATTGTAAATGCACAAACAGTAATTTCTCCGCATTGCAAGTTGCAATTCTGAAATTTTTTGCTTTTTCCTGCTCCTCTTAGCATGATAAAGAAGATTCAAAGAGAGTGAGATGCCAGCTCCTTTCATTCAGTCAGTAGCTTCAATCATTTCTGGACGTTTTTCAATGGCAAAAATCAATGAATATTGTAAATGCACAAACAGTAATTTCTCCGCATTGCAAGGTGCAATTCTGAAATTTTTTGCTTTTTCCTGCTCCTCTTAGCATGATAAAGAAGATTCAAAGAGAGTGAGATGCCAGCTCCTTTCATTCAGTCAGTAGCTTCAATCATTTCTGAACGTTTTTCAATGGCAAAAATCAATGAATATTGTAAATGCACAAACAGTAATTTCTCCGCATTGCAAGGTGCAATTCTGAAATTTTTTGCTTTTTCCTGCTCCTCTTAGCATGACAAAGAAGATTCAAAGAGAGTAAGATGCCAGCTCCTTTCATTCAGTCAGTAGCTTCAATCATTTCTGGTATATGAATAACATGATGTTTTTCAATGGCAAAAATCAATGAATATTGTAAATGCACAAACAGTAATTTCTCCGCATTGCAAGGTGCAATTCTGAAATTTTTTGCTTTTTCCTGCTCCTCTTAGCATGATAAAGAAGATTCAAAGAGAGTGAGATGCCAGCTCCTTTCATTCAGTCAGTAGCTTCAATCATTTCTGGACGTTTTTCAATGGCAAAAATCAATGAATATTGTAAATGCACAAACAGTAATTTCTCCGCATTGCAAGGTGCAATTCTGAAATTTTTTGCTTTTTCCTGCTCCTCTTAGCATGATAAAGAAGATTCAAAGAGAGTGAGATGCCAGCTCCTTTCATTCAGTCAGTAGCTTCAATCATTTCTGGACGTTTTTCAATGGCAAAAATCAATGAATATTGTAAATGCACAAACAGTAATTTCTCCGCATTGCAAGGTGCAATTCTGAAATTTTTTGCTTTTTCCTGCTCCTCTTAGCATGATAAAGAAGATTCAAAGAGAGTGAGATGCCAGGTCCTTTCATTCAGTCAGTAGCTTCAAACATTTCTGGTATATGAATAATATGATGTTTTTCAATGGCAAAAATCAATGAATATTGTAAAAGCACAAACAGTAATTTCTCCGCATTGCAAGGTGCAATTCTGAAATTTTTTGCTTTTTCCTGCTCCTCTTAGCATGATAAAGAAGATTCAAAGAGAGTGAGATGCCAGCTCCTTTCATTCAGTCAGTAGCTTCAATCATTTCTGGACGTTTTTCAATGGCAAAAATCAATGAATATTGTAAATGCACAAACAGTAATTTCTCCGCATTGCAAGGTGCAATTCTGAAATTTTTTGCTTTTTCCTGCTCCTCTTAGCATGATAAAGAAGATTCAAAGAGAGTGAGATGCCAGCTCCTTTCATTCAGTCAGTAGCTTCAATCATTTCTGGTATATGAATAACATGACGTTTTTCAATGGCAAAAATCAATGAATATTGTAAATGCACAAACAGTAATTTCTCCGCATTGCAAGTTGCAATTCTGAAATTTTTTGCTTTTTCCTGCTCCTCTTAGCATGATAAAGAAGACTCAAAGAGAGTGAGATGCCAGCTCCTTTCATTCAGTCAGTAGCTTCAATCATTTCTGGACGTTTTTCAATGGCAAAAATCAATGAATATTGTAAATGCACAAACAGTAATTTCTCCGCATTGCAAGGTGCAATTCTGAAATTTTTTGCTTTTTCCTGCTCCTCTTAGCATGATAAAGAAGATTCAAAGAGAGTGAGATGCCAGCTCCTTTCATTCAGTCAGTAGCTTCAATCATTTCTGGACGTTTTTCAATGGCAAAAATCAATGAATATTGTAAATGCACAAACAGTAATTTCTCCGCATTGCAAGGTGCAATTCTGAAATTTTTTGCTTTTTCCTGCTCCTCTTAGCATGATAAAGAAGATTCAAAGAGAGTGAGATGCCAGCTCCTTTCATTCAGTCAGTAGCTTCAAACATTTCTGGTATATGAATAACATGATGTTTTTCAATGGCAAAAATCAATGAATATTGTAAATGCACAAACAGTAATTTCTCCGCATTGCAAGGTGCAATTCTGAAATTTTTTGCTTTTTCCTGCTCCTCTTAGCATGATAAAGAAGATTCAAAGAGAGTGAGATGCCAGCTGCTTTCATTCAGTCAGTAGCTTCAATCATTTCTGGTATATGAATAACATGATGTTTTTCAATGGCAAAAATCAATGAATATTGTAAATGCACAAACAGTAATTTCTCCACATTGTAAGGTGCAATTCTGAAATTTTTTGCTTTTTCCTGCTCCTCTTAGCATGATAAAGAAGATTCAAAGAGAGTGAGATGCCAGCTCCTTTCATTCAGTCAGTAGCTTCAATCATTTCTGGACGTTTTTCAATGGCAAAAATCAATGAATATTGTAAATGCACAAACAGTAATTTCTCCGCATTGCAAGGTGCAATTCTGAAATTTTTTGCTTTTTCCTGCTCCTCTTAGCATGATAAAGAAGATTCAAAGAGAGTGAGATGCCAGCTCCTTTCATTCAGTCAGTAGCTACAAACATTTCTGGTATATGAATAACATGATGTTTTTCAATGGCAAAAATCAATGAATATTGTAAATGCACAAACAGTAATTTCTCCGCATTGCAAGGTGCAATTCTGAAATTTTTTGCTTTTTCCTGCTCCTCTTAGCATGATAAAGAAGATTCAAAGAGAGTGAGATGCCAGCTCCTTTCATTCAGTCAGTAGCTTCAATCATTTCTGGACGTTTTTCAATGGCAAAAATCAATGAATATTGTAAATGCACAAACAGTAATTTCTCCGCATTGCAAGGTGCAATTCTGAAATTTTTTGCTTTTTCCTGCTCCTCTTAGCATGATAAAGAAGATTCAAAGAGAGTGAGATGCCAGCTCCTTTCATTCAGTCAGTAGCTTCAATCATTTCTGGACGTTTTTCAATGTCAAAAATCAATGAATATTGTAAATGCACAAACAGTAATTTCTCCGCATTGCAAGGTGCAATTCTGAAATTTTTTGCTTTTTCCTGCTCCTCTTAGCATGACAAAGAAGATTCAAAGAGAGTAAG
Organism: Phyllobates terribilis; assembly: GCF_046119375.1. Classification (NCBI taxonomy): domain Eukaryota; kingdom Metazoa; phylum Chordata; class Amphibia; order Anura; family Dendrobatidae; genus Phyllobates; species Phyllobates terribilis. The sequence goes on from NW_027364760.1 coordinate 124,639, forward strand.
ATGCCAGCTCCTTTCATTCAGTCAGTAGCTTCAATCATTTCTGGTATATGAATAACATGATGTTTTTCAATGGCAAAAATCAATGAATATTGTAAATGCACAAACAGTAATTTCTCCGCATTGCAAGGTGCAATTCTGAAATTTTTTGCTTTTTCCTCCTCCTCTTAGCATGATAAAGAAGATTCAAAGAGAGTGAGATGCCAGCTCCTTTCATTCAGTCAGTAGCTTCAATCATTTCTGGACGTTTTTCAATGGCAAAAATCAATGAATATTGTAAATGCACAAACAGTAATTTCTCCGCATTGCAAGGTGCAATTCTGAAATTTTTTGCTTTTTCCTGCTCCTCTTAGCATGATAAAGAAGATTCAAAGAGAGTGAGATGCCAGCTCCTTTCATTCAGTCAGTAGCTTCAATCATTTCTGGACGTTTTTCAATGGCAAAAATCAATGAATATTGTAAATGCACAAACAGTAATTTCTCCGCATTGCAAGGTGCAATTCTATAATTTTTTGCTTTTTCCTGCTCCTCTTAGCATGATAAAGAAGATTCAAAGAGAGTGAGATGCCAGCTCCTTTCATTCAGTCAGTAGCTACAAACATTTCTGGTATATGAATAACATGATGTTTTTCAATGGCAAAAATCAATGAATATTGTAAATGCACAAACAGTAATTTCTCCGCATTGCAAGGTGCAATTCTGAAATTTTTTGCTTTTTCCTGCTCCTCTTAGCATGATAAAGAAGATTCAAAGAGAGTGAGATGCCAGCTCCTTTCATTCAGTCAGTAGCTTCAATCATTTCTGGACGTTTTTCAATGGCAAAAATCAATGAATATTGTAAATGCACAAACAGTAATTTCTCCGCATTGCAAGGTGCAATTCTGAAATTTTTTGCTTTTTCCTGCTCCTCTTAGCATGATAAAGAAGATTCAAAGAGAGTGAGATGCCAGCTCCTTTCATTCAGTCAGTAGCTTCAATCATTTCTGGACGTTTTTCAATGGCAAAAATCAATGAATATTGTAAATGCACAAACAGTAATTTCTCCGCATTGCAAGGTGCAATTCTGAAATTTTTTGCTTTTTCCTGCTCCTCTTAGCATGACAAAGAAGATTCAAAGAGAGTAAGATGCCAGCTCCTTTCATTCAGTCAGTAGCTTCAATCATTTCTGGTATATGAATAACATGATGTTTTTCAATGGCAAAAATCAATGAATATTGTAAATGCACAAACAGTAATTTCTCCGCATTGCAAGGTGCAATTCTGAAATTTTTTGCTTTTTCCTGCTCCTCTTAGCATGATAAAGAAGATTCAAAGAGAGTGAGATGCCAGCTCCTTTCATTCAGTCAGTAGCTTCAATCATTTCTGGACGTTTTTCAATGGCAAAAATCAATGAATATTGTAAATGCACAAACAGTAATTTCTCCGCATTGCAAGGTGCAATTCTGAAATTTTTTGCTTTTTCCTGCTCCTCTTAGCATGATAAAGAAGATTCAAAGAGAGTGAGATGCCAGCTCCTTTCATTCAGTCAGTAGCTTCAATCATTTCTGGACGTTTTTCAATGGCAAAAATCAATGAATATTGTAAATGCACAAACAGTAATTTCTCCGCATTGCAAGGTGCAATTCTGAAATTTTTTGCTTTTTCCTGCTCCTCTTAGCATGATAAAGAAGATTCAAAGAGAGTGAGATGCCAGCTCCTTTCATTCAGTCAGTAGCTTCAAACATTTCTGGTATATGAATAATATGATGTTTTTCAATGGCAAAAATCAATGAATATTGTAAAAGCACAAACAGTAATTTCTCCGCATTGCAAGGTGCAATTCTGAAATTTTTTGCTTTTTCCTGCTCCTCTTAGCATGATAAAGAAGATTCAAAGAGAGTGAGATGCCAGCTCCTTTCATTCAGTCAGTAGCTTCAATCATTTCTGGACGTTTTTCAATGGCAAAAATCAATGAATATTGTAAATGCACAAACAGTAATTTCTCCGCATTGCAAGGTGCAATTCTGAAATTTTTTGCTTTTTCCTGCTCCTCTTAGCATGATAAAGAAGATTCAAAGAGAGTGAGATGCCAGCTCCTTTCATTCAGTCAGTAGCTTCAATCATTTCTGGTATATGAATAACATGATGTTTTTCAATGGCAAAAATCAATGAATATTGTAAATGCACAAACAGTAATTTCTCCGCATTGCAAGTTGCAATTCTGAAATTTTTTGCTTTTTCCTGCTCCTCTTAGCATGATAAAGAAGATTCAAAGAGAGTGAGATGCCAGCTCCTTTCATTCAGTCAGTAGCTTCAATCATTTCTGGACGTTTTTCAATGGCAAAAATCAATGAATATTGTAAATGCACAAACAGTAATTTCTCCGCATTGCAAGGTGCAATTCTGAAATTTTTTGCTTTTTCCTGCTCCTCTTAGCATGATAAAGAAGATTCAAAGAGAGTGAGATGCCAGCTCCTTTCATTCAGTCAGTAGCTTCAATCATTTCTGGACGTTTTTCAATGGCAAAAATCAATGAATATTGTAAATGCACAAACAGTAATTTCTCCGCATTGCAAGGTGCAATTCTGAAATTTTTTGCTTTTTCCTGCTCCTCTTAGCATGATAAAGAAGATTCAAAGAGAGTGAGATGCCAGCTCCTTTCATTCAGTCAGTAGCTTCAAACATTTCTGGTATATGAATAACATGATGTTTTTCAATGGCAAAAATCAATGAATATTGTAAAAGCACAAACAGTAATTTCTCCGCATTGCAAGGTGCAATTCTGAAATTTTTTGCTTTTTCCTGCTCCTCTTAGCATGATAAAGAAGATTCAAAGAGAGTGAGATGCCAGCTCCTTTCATTCAGTCAGTAGCTTCAATCATTTCTGGACGTTTTTCAATGGCAAAAATCAATGAATATTGTAAATGCACAAACAGTAATTTCTCCGCATTGCAAGGTGCAATTCTGAAATTTTTTGCTTTTTCCTGCTCCTCTTAGCATGATAAAGAAGATTCAAAGAGAGTGAGATGCCAGCTCCTTTCATTCAGTCAGTAGCTTCAATCATTTCTGGTATATGAATAACATGATGTTTTTCAATGGCAAAAATCAATGAATATTGTAAATGCACAAACAGTAATTTCTCCACATTGCAAGGTGCAATTCTGAAATTTTTTGCTTTTTCCTGCTCCTCTTAGCATGATAAAGAAGATTCAAAGAGAGTGAGATGACAGCTCCTTTCATTCAGTCAGTAGCTTCAATCATTTCTGGACGTTTTTCAATGGCAAAAATCAATGAATATTGTAAATGCACAAACAGTAATTTCTCCGCATTGCAAGGTGCAATTCTGAAATTTTTTGCTTTTTCCTGCTCCTCTTAGCATGATAAAGAAGATTCAAAGAGAGCGAGATGCCAGCTCCTTTCATTCAGTCAGTAGCTTCAATCATTTCTGGTATATGAATAACATGATGTTTTTCAATGGCAAAAATCAATGAATATTGTAAATGCACAAACAGTAATTTCTCCGCATTGCAAGGTGCAATTCTGAAATTTTTTGCTTTTTCCTGCTCCTCTTAGCATGATAAAGAAGATTCAAAGAGAGTGAGATGCCAGCTCCTTTCATTCAGTCAGTAGCTTCAATCATTTCTGGACGTTTTTCAATGGCAAAAATCAATGAATATTGTAAATGCACAAACAGTAATTTCTCCGCATTGCAAGGTGCAATTCTGAAATTTTTTGCTTTTTCCTGCTCCTCTTAGCATGATAAAGAAGATTCAAAGAGAGTGAGATGCCAGCTCCTTTCATTCAGTCAGTAGCTTCAAACATTTCTGGTATATGAATAACATGATGTTTTTCAATGGCAAAAATCAATGAATATTGTAAATGCACAAACAGTAATTTCTCCGCATTGCAAGGTGCAATTCTGAAATTTTTTGCTTTTTCCTGCTCCTCTTAGCATGATAAAGAAGATTCAAAGAGAGTGAGATGCCAGCTCCTTTCATTCAGTCAGTAGCTTCAAACATTTCTGGTATATGAATAACATGATGTTTTTCAATGGCAAAAATCAATGAATATTGTAAATGCACAAAGAGTAATTTCTCCGCATTGCAAGGTGCAATTCTGAAATTTTTTGCTTTTTCCTGCTCCTCTTAGCATGATAAAGAAGATTCAAAGAGAGTGAGATGCCAGCTCCTTTCATTCAGTCAGTAGCTTCAATCATTTCTGGACGTTTTTCAATGGCAAAAATCAATGAATATTGTAAATGCACAAACAGTAATTTCTCCGCATTGCAAGGTGCAATTCTGAAATTTTTTGCTTTTTCCTGCTCCTCTTAGCATGATAAAGAAGATTCAAAGAGAGTGAGATGCCAGCTCCTTTCATTCAGTCAGTAGCTTCAATCATTTCTGGACGTTTTTCAATGGCAAAAATCAATGAATATTGTAAATGCACAAACAGTAATTTCTCCGCATTGCAAGGTGCAATTCTGAAATTTTTTGCTTTTTCCTGCTCCTCTTAGCATGATAAAGAAGATTCAAAGAGAGTGAGATGCCAGCTCCTTTCATTCAGTCAGTAGCTACAAACATTTCTGGTATATGAATAACATGATGTTTTTCAATGGCAAAAATCAATGAATATTGTAAATGCACAAACAGTAATTTCTCCGCATTGCAAGGTGCAATTCTGAAATTTTTTGCTTTTTCCTGCTCCTCTTAGCATGATAAAGAAGATTCAAAGAGAGTGAGATGCCAGCTCCTTTCATTCAGTCAGTAGCTTCAATCATTTCTGGACGTTTTTCAATGGCAAAAATCAATGAATATTGTAAATGCACAAACAGTAATTTCTCCGCATTGCAAGGTGCAATTCTGAAATTTTTTGCTTTTTCCTGCTCCTCTTAGCATGATAAAGAAGATTCAAAGAGAGTGAGATGCCAGCTCCTTTCATTCAGTCAGTAGCTTCAATCATTTCTGGACGTTTTTCAATGGCAAAAATCAATGAATATTGTAAATGCACAAACAGTAATTTCTCCGCATTGCAAGGTGCAATTCTGAAATTTTTTGCTTTTTCCTGCTCCTCTTAGCATGACAAAGAAGATTCAAAGAGAGTAAGATGCCAGCTCCTTTCATTCAGTCAGTAGCTTCAATCATTTCTGGTATATGAATAACATGATGTTTTTCAATGGCAAAAATCAATGAATATTGTAAATGCACAAACAGTAATTTCTCCGCATTGCAAGGTGCAATTCTGAAATTTTTTGCTTTTTCCTGCTCCTCTTAGCATGATAAAGAAGATTCAAAGAGAGTGAGATGCCAGCTCCTTTCATTCAGTCAGTAGCTTCAATCATTTCTGGACGTTTTTCAATGGCAAAAATCAATGAATATTGTAAATGCACAAACAGTAATTTCTCCGCATTGCAAGGTGCAATTCTGAAATTTTTTGCTTTATCCTGCTCCTCTTAGCATGATAAAGAAGATTCAAAGAGAGTGAGATGCCAGCTCCTTTCATTCAGTCAGTAGCTTCAATCATTTCTGGACGTTTTTCAATGGCAAAAATCAATGAATATTGTAAATGCACAAACAGTAATTTCTCCGCATTGCAAGGTGCAATTCTGAAATTTTTTGCTTTTTCCTGCTCCTCTTAGCATGATAAAGAAGATTCAAAGAGAGTGAGATGCCAGCTCGTTTCATTCAGTCAGTAGCTACAAACATTTCTGGTATATGAATAACATGATGTTTTTCAATGGCAAAAATCAATGAATATTGTAAAAGCACAAACAGTAATTTCTCCGCATTGCAAGGTGCAATTCTGAAATTTTTTGCTTTTTCCTGCTCCTCTTAGCATGATAAAGAAGATTCAAAGAGAGTGAGATGCCAGCTCCTTTCATTCAGTCAGTAGCTTCAATCATTTCTGGACGTTTTTCAATGGCAAAAATCAATGAATATTGTAAATGCACAAACAGTAATTTCTCCGCATTGCAAGGTGCAATTCTGAAATTTTTTGCTTTTTCCTGCTCCTCTTAGCATGATAAAGAAGATTCAAAGAGAGTGAGATGCCAGCTCCTTTCATTCAGTCAGTAGCTTCAATCATTTCTGGTATATGAATAACATGATGTTTTTCAATGGCAAAAATCAATGAATATTGTAAATGCACAAACAGTAATTTCTCCGCATTGCAAGTTGCAATTCTGAAATTTTTTGCTTTTTCCTGCTCCTCTTAGCATGATAAAGAAGATTCAAAGAGAGTGAGATGCCAGCTCCTTTCATTCAGTCAGTAGCTTCAATCATTTCTGGACGTTTTTCAATGGCAAAAATCAATGAATATTGTAAATGCACAAACAGTAATTTCTCCGCATTGCAAGGTGCAATTCTGAAATTTTTTGCTTTTTCCTGCTCCTCTTAGCATGATAAAGAAGATTCAAAGAGAGTGAGATGCCAGCTCCTTTCATTCAGTCAGTAGCTTCAATCATTTCTGGACGTTTTTCAATGGCAAAAATCAATGAATATTGTAAATGCACAAACAGTAATTTCTCCGCATTGCAAGGTGCAATTCTGAAATTTTTTGCTTTTTCCTGCTCCTCTTAGCATGATAAAGAAGATTCAAAGAGAGTGAGATGCCAGCTCCTTTCATTCAGTCAGTAGCTTCAAACATTTCTGGTATATGAATAACATGATGTTTTTCAATGGCAAAAATCAATGAATATTGTAAAAGCACAAACAGTAATTTCTCCGCATTGCAAGGTGCAATTCTGAAATTTTTTGCTTTTTCCTGCTCCTCTTAGCATGATAAAGAAGATTCAAAGAGAGTGAGATGCCAGCTCCTTTCATTCAGTCAGTAGCTTCAATCATTTCTGGCCGTTTTTCAATGGCAAAAATCAATGAATATTGTAAATGCACAAACAGTAATTTCTCCGCATTGCAAGGTGCAATTCTGAAATTTTTTGCTTTTTCCTGCTCCTCTTAGCATGATAAAGAAGATTCAAAGAGAGTGAGATGCCAGCTCCTTTCATTCAGTCAGTAGCTTCAATCATTTCTGGTATATGAATAACATGATGTTTTTCAATGGCAAAAATCAATGAATATTGTAAATGCACAAACAGTAATTTCTCCACATTGCAAGGTGCAATTCTGAAATTTTTTGCTTTTTCCTGCTCCTCTTAGCATGATAAAGAAGATTCAAAGAGAGTGAGATGCCAGCTCCTTTCATTCAGTCAGTAGCTTCAATCATTTCTGGACGTTTTTCAATGGCAAAAATCAATGAATATTGTAAATGCACAAACAGTAATTTCTCCGCATTGCAAGGTGCAATTCTGAAATTTTTTGCTTTTTCCTGCTCCTCTTAGCATGATAAAGAAGATTCAAAGAGAGCGAGATGCCAGCTCCTTTCATTCAGTCAGTAGCTTCAATCATTTCTGGTATATGAATATCATGATGTTTTTCAATGGCAAAAATCAATGAATATTGTAAATGCACAAACAGTAATTTCTCCGCATTGCAAGGTGCAATTCTGAAATTTTTTGCTTTTTCCTGCTCCTCTTAGCATGATAAAGAAGATTCAAAGAGAGTGAGATGCCAGCTCCTTTCATTCAGTCAGTAGCTTCAATCATTTCTGGACGTTTTTCAATGGCAAAAATCAATGAATATTGTAAATGCACAAACAGTAATTTCTCCGCATTGCAAGGTGCAATTCTGAAATTTTTTGCTTTTTCCTGCTCCTCTTAGCATGATAAAGAAGATTCAAAGAGAGTGAGATGCCAGCTCCTTTCATTCAGTCAGTAGCTTCAATCATTTCTGGACGTTTTTCAATGGCAAAAATCAATGAATATTGTAAATGCACAAACAGTAATTTCTCCGCATTGCAAGGTGCAATTCTGAAATTTTTTGCTTTTTCCTGCTCCTCTTAGCATGATAAAGAAGATTCAAAGAGAGTGAGATGCCAGCTCCTTTCATTCAGTCAGTAGCTTCAATCATTTCTGGTATATGAATAACATGATGTTTTTCAATGGCAAAAATCAATGAATATTGTAAATGCACAAACAGTAATTTCTCCGCATTGCAAGGTGCAATTCTGAAATTTTTTGCTTTTTCCTGCTCCTCTTAGCATGATAAAGAAGATTCAAAGAGAGTGAGATGCCAGCTCCTTTCATTCAGTCAGCAGCTTCAATCATTTCTGGACATTTTTCAATGGCAAAAATCAATGAATATTGTAAATGCACAAACAGTAATTTCTCCGCATTGCAAGGTGCAATTCTGAAATTTTTTGCTTTTTCCTGCTCCTCTTAGCATGATAAAGAAGATTCAAAGAGAGTGAGATGCCAGCTCCTTTCATTCAGTCAGTAGCTTCAAACATTTCTGGTATATGAATAACATGATGTTTTTCAATGGCAAAAATCAATGAATATTGTAAAAGCACAAACAGTAATTTCTCCGCATTGCAAAGTGCAATTCTGAAATTTTTTGCTTTTTCCTGCTCCTCTTAGCATGATAAAGAATATTCAAAGAGAGTGAGATGCCAGCTCCTTTCATTCAGTCAGTAGCTTCAATCATTTCTGGACGTTTTTCAATGGCAAAAATCAATGAATATTGTAAATGCACAAACAGTAATTTCTCCGCATTGCAAGGTGCAATTCTGAAATTTTTTGCTTTTTCCTGCTCCTCTTAGCATGATAAAGAAGATTCAAAGAGAGTGAGATGCCAGCTCCTTTCATTCAGTCAGTAGCTTCAATCATTTCTGGTATATGAATAACATGATGTTTTTCAATGGCAAAAATCAATGAATATTGTAAATGCACAAACAGTAATTTCTCCGCATTGCAAGTTGCAATTCTGAAATTTTTTGCTTTTTCCTGCTCCTCTTAGCATGATAAAGAAGATTCAAAGAGAGTGAGATGCCAGCTCCTTTCATTCAGTCAGTAGCTTCAATTATTTCTGGACGTTTTTCAATGGCAAAAATCAATGAATATTGTAAATGCACAAACAGTAATTTCTCCGCATTGCAAGGTGCAATTCTGAAATTTTTTGCTTTTTCCTGCTCCTCTTAGCATGATAAAGAAGATTCAAAGAGAGTGAGATGCCAGCTCCTTTCATTCAGTCAGTAGCTTCAATCATTTCTGGATGTTTTTCAATGGCAAAAATCAATGAATATTGTAAATGCACAAACAGTAATTTCTCCGCATTGCAAGGTGCAATTCTGAAATTTCTTGCATTTTACTGCTCCTCAGCATGATAAAGAAGATTCAAAGAGAGTGAGATGCCAGCTCCTTTCATTCAGTCAGTAGCTTCAATCATTTCTGGACGTTTTTCAATGGCAAAAATCAATGAATATTGTAAATGCACAAACAGTAATTTCTCCGCATTGCAAGGTGCAATTCTGAAATTTTTTGCTTTTTCCTGCTCCTCTTAGCATGATAAAGAAGATTCAAAGAGAGTGAGATGCCAGCTCCTTTCATTCAGTCAGTAGCTTCAAACATTTTTGGTATATGAATAACATGATGTTTTTCAATGGCAAAAATCAATGAATATTGTAAATGCACAAACAGTAATTTCTCCGCATTGCAAGGTGCAATTCTGAAATTTTTTGCTTTTTCCTGCTCCTCTTAGCATGATAAAGAAGATTCAAAGAGAGTGAGATGCCAGCTCCTTTCATTCAGTCAGTAGCTTCAATCATTTCTATACGTTTTTCAATGGCAAAAATCAATGAATATTGTAAATGCACAAACAGTAATTTCTCCGCATTGCAAGGTGCAATTCTGAAATTTTTTGCTTTTTCCTGCTCCTCTTAGCATGATAAAGAAGATTCAAAGAGAGTGAGATGCCAGCTTCTTTCATTCAGTCAGTAGCTTCAAACATTTCTGGGATATGAATAACATGATGTTTTTCAATGGCAAAAATTAATGAATATTGTAAATGCACAAACAGTAATTTCTCCGCATTGCAAGGTGCAATTCTGAAATTTTTTGCTTTTTCCTGCTCCTCTTAGCATGATAAAGAAGATTCAAAGAGAGTGAGATGCCAGCTCCTTTCATTCAGTCAGTAGCTTCAATCATTTCTGGACGTTTTTCAATGGCAAAAATCAATGAATATTGTAAATGCACAAACAGTAATTTCTCCGCATTGCAAGGTGCAATTCTGAAATTTTTTGCTTTTTCCTGCTCCTCTTAGCATGATAAAGAAGATTCAAAGAGAGTGAGATGCCAGCTCCTTTCATTCAGTCAGTAGCTTCAATCATTTCTGGACGTTTTTCAATGGCAAAAATCAATGAATATTGTAAATGCACAAACAGTAATTTCTCCGCATTGCAAGGTGCAATTCTGAAATTTTTTGCTTTTTCCTGCTCCTCTTAGCATGATAAAGAAGATTCAAAGAGAGTGAGATGCCAGCTCCTTTCATTCAGTCAGTAGCTTCAATCATTTCTGGTATATGAATAACATGATGTTTTTCAATGGCAAAAATCAATGAATATTGTAAATGCACAAACAGTAATTTCTCCGCATTGCAAGTTGCAATTCTGAAATTTTTTGCTTTTTCCTGCTCCTCTTAGCATGATAAAGAAGATTCAAAGAGAGTGAGATGCCAGCTCCTTTCATTCAGTCAGTAGCTTCAATCATTTCTGGACGTTTTTCAATGGCAAAAATCAATGAATATTGTAAATGCACAAACAGTAATTTCTCCGCATTGCAAGGTGCAATTCTGAAATTTTTTGCTTTTTCCTGCTCCTCTTAGCATGATAAAGAAGATTCAAAGAGAGTGAGATGCCAGCTCCTTTCATTCAGTCAGTAGCTTCAATCATTTCTGGACGTTTTTCAATGGCAAAAATCAATGAATATTGTAAATGCACAAACTAATTTCTCCGCATTGCAAGGTGCAATTCTGAAATTTTTTGCTTTTTCCTGCTCCTCTTAGCATGATAAAGAAGATTCAAAGAGAGTGAGATGCCAGCTCCTTTCATTCAGTCAGTAGCTTCAAACATTTCTGGTATATGAATAACATGATGTTTTTCAATGGCAAAAATCAATGAATATTGTAAAAGCACAAACAGTAATTTCTCCGCATTGCAAGGTGCAATTCTGAAATTTTTTGCTTTTTCCTGCTCCTCTTAGCATGATAAAGAAGATTCAAAGAGAGTGAGATGCCAGCTCCTTTCATTCAGTCAGTAGCTTCAATCATTTCTGGACGTTTTTCAATGGCAAAAATCAATGAATATTGTAAATGCACAAACAGTAATTTCTCCGCATTGCAAGGTGCAATTCTGAAATTTTTTGCTTTTTCCTGCTCCTCTTAGCATGATAAAGAAGATTCAAAGAGAGTGAGATGCCAGCTCCTTTCATTCAGTCAGTAGCTTCAATCATTTCTGGTATATGAATAACATGATGTTTTTCAATGGCAAAAATCAATGAATATTGTAAATGCACAAACAGTAATTTCTCCACATTGCAAGGTGCAATTCTGAAATTTTTTGCTTTTTCCTGCTCCTCTTAGCATGATAAAGAAGATTCAAAGAGAGTGAGATGCCAGCTCCTTTCATTCAGTCAGTAGCTTCAATCATTTCTGGACGTTTTTCAATGGCAAAAATCAATGAATATTGTAAATGCACAAACAGTAATTTCTCCGCATTGCAAGGTGCAATTCTGAAATTTTTTGCTTTTTCCTGCTCCTCTTAGCATGATAAAGAAGATTCAAAGAGAGCGAGATGCCAGCTCCTTTCATTCAGTCAGTAGCTTCAATCATTTCTGGTATATGAATAACATGATGTTTTTCAATGGCAAAAATCAATGAATATTGTAAATGCACAAACAGTAATTTCTCCGCATTGCAAGGTGCAATTCTGAAATTTTTTGCTTTTTCCTGCTCCTCTTAGCATGATAAAGAAGATTCAAAGAGAGTGAGATGCCAGCTCCTTTCATTCAGTCAGTAGCTTCAATCATTTCTGGACGTTTTTCAATGGCAAAAATCAATGAATATTGTAAATGCACAAACAGTAATTTCTCCGCATTGCAAGGTGCAATTCTGAAATTTTTTGCTTTTTCCTGCTCCTCTTAGCATGATAAAGAAGATTCAAAGAGAGTGAGATGCCAGCTCCTTTCATTCAGTCAGTAGCTTCAATCATTTCTGGACGTTTTTCAATGGCAAAAATCAATGAATATTGTAAATGCACAAACAGTAATTTCTCCGCATTGCAAGGTGCAATTCTGAAATTTTTTGCTTTTTCCTGCTCCTCTTAGCATGATAAAGAAGATTCAAAGAGAGTGAGATGCCAGCTCCTTTCATTCAGTCAGTAGCTTCAATCATTTCTGGTATATGAATAACATGATGTTTTTCAATGGCAAAAATCAATGAATATTGTAAATGCACAAACAGTAATTTCTCCGCATTGCAAGGTGCAATTCTGAAATTTTTTGCTTTTTCCTGCTCCTCTTAGCATGATAAAGAAGATTCAAAGAGAGTGAGATGCCAGCTCCTTTCATTCAGTCAGTAGCTTCAATCATTTCTGGACGTTTTTCAATGGCAAAAATCAATGAATATTGTAAATGCACAAACAGTAATTTCTCCGCATTGCAAGGTGCAATTCTGAAATTTTTTGCTTTTTCCTGCTCCTCTTAGCATGATAAAGAAGATTCAAAGAGAGTGAGATGCCAGCTCCTTTCATTCAGTCAGTAGCTTCAAACATTTCTGGTATATGAATAACATGATGTTTTTCAATGGCAAAAATCAATGAATATTGTAAATGCACAAACAGTAATTTCTCCGCATTGCAAGGTGCAATTCTGAAATTTTTTGCTTTTTCCTGCTCCTCTTAGCATGATAAAGAAGATTCAAAGAGAGTGAGATGCCAGCTCCTTTCATTCAGTCAGTAGCTTCAATCATTTCTGGACGTTTTTCAATGGCAAAAATCAATGAATATTGTAAATGCACAAACAGTAATTTCTCCGCATTGCAAGGTGCAATTCTGAAATTTTTTGCTTTTTCCTGCTCCTCTTAGCATGATAAAGAAGATTCAAAGAGAGTGAGATGCCAGCTCCTTTCATTCAGTCAGTAGCTTCAATCATTTCTGGACGTTTTTCAATGGCAAAAATCAATGAATATTGTAAATGCACAAACAGTAATTTCTCCGCATTGCAAGGTGCAATTCTGAAATTTTTTGCTTTTTCCTGCTCCTCTTAGCATGATAAAGAAGATTCAAAGAGAGTGAGATGCCAGCTCCTTTCATTCAGTCAGTAGCTTCAATCATTTCTGGTATATGAATAACATGATGTTTTTCAATGGCAAAAATCAATGAATATTGTAAATGCACAAACAGTAATTTCTCCGCATTGCAAGTTGCAATTCTGAAATTTTTTGCTTTTTCCTGCTCCTCTTAGCATGATAAAGAAGATTCAAAGAGAGTGAGATGCCAGCTCCTTTCATTCAGTCAGTAGCTTCAATCATTTCTGGACGTTTTTCAATGGCAAAAATCAATGAATATTGTAAATGCACAAACAGTAATTTCTCCGCATTGCAAGGTGCAATTCTGAAATTTTTTGCTTTTTCCTGCTCCTCTTAGCATGATAAAGAAGATTCAAAGAGAGTGAGATGCCAGCTCCTTTCATTCAGTCAGTAGCTTCAATCATTTCTGGACGTTTTTCAATGGCAAAAATCAATGAATATTGTAAATGCACAAACAGTAATTTCTCCGCATTGCAAGGTGCAATTCTGAAATTTTTTGCTTTTTCCTGCTCCTCTTAGCATGATAAAGAAGATTCAAAGAGAGTGAGATGCCAGCTCCTTTCATTCAGTCAGTAGCTTCAAACATTTCTGGTATATGAATAACATGATGTTTTTCAATGGCAAAAATCAATGAATATTGTAAAAGCACAAACAGTAATTTCTCCGCATTGCAAGGTGCAATTCTGAAATTATTTGCTTTTTCCTGCTCCTCTTAGCATGATAAAGAAGATTCAAAGAGAGTGAGATGCCAGCTCCTTTCATTCAGTCAGTAGCTTCAATCATTTCTGGACGTTTTTCAATGGCAAAAATCAATGAATATTGTAAATGCACAAACAGTAATTTCTCCGCATTGCAAGGTGCAATTCTGAAATTTTTTGCTTTTTCCTGCTCCTCTTAGCATGATAAAGAAGATTCAAAGAGAGTGAGATGCCAGCTCCTTTCATTCAGTCAGTAGCTTCAATCATTTCTGGTATATGAATAACATGATGTTTTTCAATGGCAAAAATCAATGAATATTGTAAATGCACAAACAGTAATTTCTCCACATTGCAAGGTGCAATTCTGAAATTTTTTGCTTTTTCCTGCTCCTCTTAGCATGATAAAGAAGATTCAAAGAGAGTGAGATGCCAGCTCCTTTCATTCAGTCAGTAGCTTCAATCATTTCTGGACGTTTTTCAATGGCAAAAATCAATGAATATTGTAAATGCACAAACAGTAATTTCTCCGCATTGCAAGGTGCAATTCTGAAATTTTTTGCTTTTTCCTGCTCCTCTTAGCATGATAAAGAAGATTCAAAGAGAGCGAGATGCCAGCTCCTTTCATTCAGTCAGTAGCTTCAATCATTTCTGGTATATGAATAACATGATGTTTTTCAATGGCAAAAATCAATGAATATTGTAAATGCACAAACAGTAATTTCTCCGCATTGCAAGGTGCAATTCTGAAATTTTTTGCTTTTTCCTGCTCCTATTAGCATGATAAAGAAGATTCAAAGAGAGTGAGATGCCAGCTCCTTTCATTCAGTCAGTAGCTTCAATCATTTCTGGACGTTTTTCAATGGCAAAAATCAATGAATATTGTAAATGCACAAACAGTAATTTCTCCGCATTGCAAGGTGCAATTCTGAAATTTTTTGCTTTTTCCTGCTCCTCTTAGCATGATAAAGAAGATTCAAAGAGAGTGAGATGCCAGCTCCTTTCATTCAGTCAGTAGCTTCAAACATTTCTGGTATATGAATAACATGATGTTTTTCAATGGCAAAAATCAATGAATATTGTAAATGCACAAACAGTAATTTCTCCGCATTGCAAGGTGCAATTCTGAAATTTTTTGCTTTTTCCTGCTCCTCTTAGCATGATAAAGAAGATTCAAAGAGAGTGAGATGCCAGCTCCTTTCATTCAGTCAGTAGCTTCAATCATTTCTGGACGTTTTTCAATGGCAAAAATCAATGAATATTGTAAATGCACAAACAGTAATTTCTCCGCATTGCAAGGTGCAATTCTGAAATTTTTTGCTTTTTCCTGCTCCTCTTAGCATGATAAAGAAGATTCAAAGAGAGTGAGATGCCAGCTCCTTTCATTCAGTCAGTAGCTTCAATCATTTCTGGACGTTTTTCAATGGCAAAAATCAATGAATATTGTAAATGCACAAACAGTAATTTTTCCGCATTGCAAGGTGCAATTCTGAAATTTTTTGCTTTTTCCTGCTCCTCTTAGCATGATAAAGAAGATTCAAAGAGAGTGAGATGCCAGCTCCTTTCATTCAGTCAGTAGCTTCAATCATTTCTGGTATATGAATAACATGATGTTTTTCAATGGCAAAAATCAATGAATATTGTAAATGCACAAACAGTAATTTCTCCGCATTGCAAGGTGCAATTCTGAAATTTTTTGCTTTTTCCTGCTCCTCTTAGCATGATAAAGAAGATTCAAAGAGAGTGAGATGCCAGCTCCTTTCATTCAGTCAGCAGCTTCAATCATTTCTGGACATTTTTCAATGGCAAAAATCAATGAATATTGTAAATGCACAAACAGTAATTTCTCCGCATTGCAAGGTGCAATTCTGAAATTTTTTGCTTTTTCCTGCTCCTCTTAGCATGATAAAGAAGATTCAAAGAGAGTGAGATGCCAGCTCCTTTCATTCAGTCAGTAGCTTCAAACATTTCTGGTATATGAATAACATGATGTTTTTCAATGGCAAAAATCAATGAATATTGTAAAAGCACAAACAGTAATTTCTCCGCATTGCAAGGTGCAATTCTGAAATTTTTTGCTTTTTCCTGCTCCTCAGCATGATAAAGAAGATTCAAAGAGAGTGAGATGCCAGCTCCTTTCATTCAGTCAGTAGCTTCAATCATTTCTGGACGTTTTTCAATGGCAAAAATCAATGAATATTGTAAATGCACAAACAGTAATTTCTCCGCATTGCAAGGTGCAATTCTGAAATTTTTTGCTTTTTCCTGCTCCTCTTAGCATGATAAAGAAGATTCAAAGAGAGTGAGATGCCAGCTCCTTTCATTCAGTCAGTAGCTTCAATCATTTCTGGTATATGAATAACATGATGTTTTTCAATGGCAAAAATCAATGAATATTGTAAATGCACAAACAGTAATTTTTCCGCATTGCAAGTTGCAATTCTGAAATTTTTTGCTTTTTCCTGCTCCTCTTAGCATGATAAAGAAGATTCAAAGAGAGTGAGATGCCAGCTCCTTTCATTCAGTCAGTAGCTTCAATTATTTCTGGACGTTTTTCAATGGCAAAAATCAATGAATATTGTAAATGCACAAACAGTAATTTCTCCGCATTGCAAGGTGCAATTCTGAAATTTTTTGCTTTTTCCTGCTCCTCTTAGCATGATAAAGAAGATTCAAAGAGAGTGAGATGCCAGCTCCTTTCATTCAGTCAGTTGCTTCAATCATTTCTGGACGTTTTTCAATGGCAAAAATCAATGAATATTGTAAATGCACAAACAGTAATTTCTCCGCATTGCAAGGTGCAATTCTGAAATTTTTTGCTTTTTCCTGCTCCTCTTAGCATGATAAAGAAGATTCAAAGAGAGTGAGATGCCAGCTCCTTTCATTCAGTCAGTAGCTTCAATCATTTCTGGACGTTTTTCAATGGCAAAAATCAATGAATATTGTAAATGCACAAACAGTAATTTCTCCGCATTGCAAGGTGCAATTCTGAAATTTTTTGCTTTTTCCTGCTCCTCTTTGCATGATAAAGAAGATTCAAAGAGAGTGAGATGCCAGCTCCTTTCATTCAGTCAGTAGCTTCAATCATTTCTGGTATATGAATAACATGATGTTTTTCAATGGCAAAAATCAATGAATATTGTAAATGCACAAACAGTAATTTCTCCGCATTGCAAGGTGCAATTCTGAAATTTTTGGCTTTTTCCTGCTCCTCTTAGCATGATAAAGAAGATTCAAAGAGAGTGAGATGCCAGCTCCTTTCATTCAGTCAGTAGCTTCAATCATTTCTGGATGTTTTTCAATGGCAAAAATCAATGAATATTGTAAATGCACAAACAGTAATTTCTCCGCATTGCAAGGTGCAATTCTGAAATTTCTTGCATTTTCCTGCTCCTCTTAGCATGATAAAGAAGATTCAAAGAGAGTGAGATGCCAGCTCCTTTCATTCAGTCAGTAGCTTCAATCATTTCTGGACGTTTTTCAATGGCAAAAATCAATGAATATTGTAAATGCACAAACAGTAATTTCTCCGCATTGCAAGGTGCAATTCTGAAATTTTTTGCTTTTTCCTGCTCCTCTTAGCATGATAAAGAAGATTCAAAGAGAGTGAGATGCCAGCTCCTTTCATTCAGTCAGTAGCTTCAATCATTTCTGGACGTTTTTCAATGGCAAAAATCAATGAATATTGTAAATGCACAAACAGTAATTTCTCCGCATTGCAAGGTGCAATTCTGAAATTTTTTGCTTTTTCCTGCTCCTCTTAGCATGATAAAGAAGATTCAAAGAGAGTGAGATGCCAGCTTCTTTCATTCAGTCAGTAGCTTCAAACATTTCTGGGATATGAATAACATGATGTTTTTCAATGGCAAAAATTAATGAATATTGTAAATGCACAAACAGTAATTTCTCCGCATTGCAAGGTGCAATTCTGAAATTTTTTGCTTTTTCCTGCTCCTCTTAGCATGATAAAGAAGATTCAAAGAGAGTGAGATGCCAGCTCCTTTCATTCAGTCAGTAGCTTCAATCATTTCTGGACGTTTTTCAATGGCAAAAATCAATGAATATTGTAAATGCACAAACAGTAATTTCTCCGCATTGCAAGGTGCAATTCTGAAATTTTTTGCTTTTTCCTGCTCCTCTTAGCATGATAAAGAAGATTCAAAGAGAGTGAGATGCCAGCTCCTTTCATTCAGTCAGTAGCTTCAATCATTTCTGGACGTTTTTCAATGGCAAAAATCAATGAATATTGTAAATGCACAAACAGTAATTTCTCCGCATTGCAAGGTGCAATTCTGAAATAAATTTTTTGCTTTTTCCTGCTCCTCTTAGCATGATAAAGAAGATTCAAAGAGAGTGAGATGCCAGCTCCTTTCATTCAGTCAGTAGCTTCAATCATTTCTGGTATATGAATAACATGATGTTTTTCAATGGCAAAAATCAATGAATATTGTAAATGCACAAACAGTAATTTCTCCGCATTGCAAGTTGCAATTCTGAAATTTTTTGCTTTTTCCTGCTCCTCTTAGCATGATAAAGAAGATTCAAAGAGAGTGAGATGCCAGCTCCTTTCATTCAGTCAGTAGCTTCAATCATTTCTGGACGTTTTTCAATGGCAAAAATCAATGAATATTGTAAATGCACAAACAGTAATTTCTCCGCATTGCAAGGTGCAATTCTGAAATTTTTTGCTTTTTCCTGCTCCTCTTAGCATGATAAAGAAGATTCAAAGAGAGTGAGATGCCAGCTCCTTTCATTCAGTCAGTAGCTTCAATCATTTCTGGACGTTTTTCAATGGCAAAAATCAATGAATATTGTAAATGCACAAACAGTAATTTCTCCGCATTGCAAGGTGCAATTCTGAAATTTTTTGCTTTTTCCTGCTCCTCTTAGCATGATAAAGAAGATTCAAAGAGAGTGAGATGCCAGCTCCTTTCATTCAGTCAGTAGCTTCAAACATTTCTGGTATATGAATAACATGATGTTTTTCAATGGCAAAAATCAATGAATATTGTAAAAGCACAAACAGTAATTTCTCCGCATTGCAAGGTGCAATTCTGAAATTTTTTGCTTTTTCCTGCTCCTCTTAGCATGATAAAGAAGATTCAAAGAGAGTGAGATGCCAGCTCCTTTCATTCAGTCAGTAGCTTCAATCATTTCTGGACGTTTTTCAATGGCAAAAATCAATGAATATTGTAAATGCACAAACAGTAATTTCTCCGCATTGCAAGGTGCAATTCTGAAATTTTTTGCTTTTTCCTGCTCCTCTTAGCATGATAAAGAAGATTCAAAGAGAGTGAGATGCCAGCTCCTTTCATTCAGTCAGTAGCTTCAATCATTTCTGGTATATGAATAACATGATGTTTTTCAATGGCAAAAATCAATGAATATTGTAAATGCACAAACAGTAATTTCTCCGCATTGCAAGGTGCAATTCTGAAATTTTTTGCTTTTTCCTGCTCCTCTTAGCATGATAAAGAAGATTCAAAGAGAGTGAGATGCCAGCTCCTTTCATTCAGTCAGTAGCTTCAATCTCTTCTGGACGTTTTTCAATGGCAAAAATCAATGAATATTGTAAATGCACAAACAGTAATTTCTCCGCATTGCAAGGTGCAATTCTGAAATTTTTTGCTTTTTCCTGCTCCTCTTAGCATGATAAAGAAGATTCAAAGAGAGCGAGATGCCAGCTCCTTTCATTCAGTCAGTAGCTTCAATCATTTCTGGTATATGAATAACATGATGTTTTTCAATGGCAAAAATCAATGAATATTGTAAATGCACAAACAGTAATTTCTCCGCATTGCAAGGTGCAATTCTGAAATTTTTTGCTTTTTCCTGCTCCTCTTAGCATGATAAAGAAGATTCAAAGAGAGTGAGATGCCAGCTCCTTTCATTCAGTCAGTAGCTTCAATCATTTCTGGACGTTTTTCAATGGCAAAAATCAATGAATATTGTAAATGCACAAACAGTAATTTCTCCGCATTGCAAGGTGCAATTCTGAAATTTTTTGCTTTTTCCTGCTCCACTTAGCATGATAAAGAAGATTCAAAGAGAGTGAGATGCCAGCTCCTTTCATTCAGTCAGTAGCTTCAAACATTTCTGGTATATGAATAACATGATGTTTTTCAATGGCAAAAATCAATGAATATTGTAAATGCACAAACAGTAATTTCTCCGCATTGCAAGGTGCAATTCTGAAATTTTTTGCTTTTTCCTGCTCCTCTTAGCATGATAAAGAAGATTCAAAGAGAGTGAGATGCCAGCTCCTTTCATTCAGTCAGTAGCTTCAATCATTTCTGGACGTTTTTCAATGGCAAAAATCAATTAATATTGTAAATGCACAAACAGTAATTTCTCCGCATTGCAAGGTGCAATTCTGAAATTTTTTGCTTTTTCCTGCTCCTCTTAGCATGATAAAGAAGATTCAAAGAGAGTGAGATGCCAGCTCCTTTCATTCAGTCAGTAGCTTCAATCATTTCTGGACGTTTTTCAATGGCAAAAATCAATGAATATTGTAAATGCACAAACAGTAATTTCTCCGCATTGCAAGGTGCAATTCTGAAATTTTTTGCTTTTTCCTGCTCCTCTTAGCATGATAAAGAAGATTCAAAGAGAGTGAGATGCCAGCTCCTTTCATTCAGTCAGTAGCTTCAATCATTTCTGGTATATGAATAACATGATGTTTTTCAATGGCAAAAATCAATGAATATTGTAAATGCACAAACAGTAATTTCTCCGCATTGCAAGGTGCAATTCTGAAATTTTTTGCTTTTTCCTGCTCCTCTTAGCATGATAAAGAAGATTCAAAGAGAGTGAGATGCCAGCTCCTTTCATTCAGTCAGCAGCTTCAATCATTTCTGGACATTTTTCCATGGCAAAAATCAATGAATATTGTAAATGCACAAACAGTAATTTCTCCGCATTGCAAGGTGCAATTCTGAAATGTTTTGCTTTTTCCTGCTCCTCTTAGCATGATAAAGAAGATTCAAAGAGAGTGAGATGCCAGCTCCTTTCATTCAGTCAGTAGCTTCAAACATTTCTGGTATATGAATAACATGATGTGTTTCAATGGCAAAAATCAATGAATATTGTAAAAGCACAAACAGTAATTTCTCCGCATTGCAAGGTGCAATTCTGAAATTTTTTGCTTTTTCCTGCTCCTCTTAGCATGATAAAGAAGATTCAAAGAGAGTGAGATGCCAGCTCCTTTCATTCAGTCAGTAGCTTCAATCATTTCTGGACGTTTTTCAATGGCAAAAATCAATGAATATTGTAAATGCACAAACAGTAATTTCTCCGCATTGCAAGGTGCCATTCTGAAATTTTTTGCTTTTTCCTGCTCCTCTTAGCATGATAAAGAAGATTCAAAGAGAGTGAGATTCCAGCTCCTTTCATTCAGTCAGTAGCTTCAATCATTTCTGGTATATGAATAACATGATGTTTTTCAATGGCAAAAATCAATGAATATTGTAAATGCACAAACAGTAATTTCTCCGCATTGCAAGTTGCAATTCTGAAATTTTTTGCTTTTTCCTGCTCCTCTTAGCATGATAAAGAAGATTCAAAGAGAGTGAGATGCCAGCTCCTTTCATTCAGTCAGTAGCTTCAATTATTTCTGGACGTTTTTCAATGGCAAAAATCAATGAATATTGTAAATGCACAAACAGTAATTTCTCCGCATTGCAAGGTGCAATTCTGAAATTTTTTGCTTTTTCCTGCTCCTCTTAGCATGATAAAGAAGATTCAAAGAGAGTGAGATGCCAGCTCCTTTCATTCAGTCAGTTGCTTCAATCATTTCTGGACGTTTTTCAATGGCAAAAATCAGTGAATATTGTAAATGCACAAACAGTAATTTCTCCGCATTGCAAGGTGCAATTCTGAAATTTTTTGCTTTTTCCTGCTCCTCTTAGCATGATAAAGAAGATTCAAAGAGAGTGAGATGCCAGCTCCTTTCATTCAGTCAGTAGCTTCAATCATTTCTGGACGTTTTTCAATGGCAAAAATCAATGAATATTGTAAATGCACAAACAGTAATTTCTCCGCATTGCAAGGTGCAATTCTGAAATTTTTTGCTTTTTCCTGCTCCTCTTTGCATGATAAAGAAGATTCAAAGAGAGTGAGATGCCAGCTCCTTTCATTCAGTCAGTAGCTTCAATCATTTCTGGTATATGAATAACATGATGTTTTTCAATGGCAAAAATCAATGAATATTGTAAATGCACAAACAGTAATTTCTCCGCATTGCAAGGTGCAATTCTGAAATTTTTGGCTTTTTCCTGCTCCTCTTAGCATGATAAAGAAGATTCAAAGAGAGTGAGATGCCAGCTCCTTTCATTCAGTCAGTAGCTTCAATCATTTCTGGATGTTTTTCAATGGCAAAAATCAATGAATATTGTAAATGCACAAACAGTAATTTCTCCGCATTGCAAGGTGCAATTCTGAAATTTCTTGCATTTTCCTGCTCCTCTTAGCATGATAAAGAAGATTCAAAGAGAGTGAGATGCCAGCTCCTTTCATTCAGTCAGTAGCTTCAATCATTTCTGGACGTTTTTCAATGGCAAAAATCAATGAATATTGTAAATGCACAAACAGTAATTTCTCCGCATTGCAAGGTGCAATTCTGAAATTTTTTGCTTTTTCCTGCTCCTCTTAGCATGATAAAGAAGATTCAAAGAGAGTGCGATGCCAGCTCCTTTCATTCAGTCAGTAGCTTCAAACATTTCTGGTATATGAATAACATGATGTTTTTCAATGGCAAAAATCAATGAATATTGTAAATGCACAAACAGTAATTTCTCCGCATTGCAAGGTGCAATTCTGAAATTTTTTGCTTTTTCCTGCTCCTCTTAGCATGATAAAGAAGATTCAAAGAGAGTGAGATGCCAGCTCCTTTCATTCAGTCAGTAGCTTCAATCATTTCTGGTATATGAATAACATGATGTTTTTCAATGGCAAAAATCAATGAATATTGTAAATGCACAAACAGTAATTTCTCCGCATTGCAAGTTGCAATTCTGAAATTTTTTGCTTTTTCCTGCTCCTCTTAGCATGATAAAGAAGATTCAAAGAGAGTGAGATGCCAGCTCCTTTCATTCAGTCAGTAGCTTCAATCATTTCTGGACGTTTTTCAATGGCAAAAATCAATGAATATTGTAAATGCACAAACAGTAATTTCTCCGCATTGCAAGGTGCAATTCTGAAATTTTTTGCTTTTTCCTGCTCCTCTTAGCATGATAAAGAAGATTCAAAGAGAGTGAGATGCCAGCTCCTTTCATTCAGTCAGTAGCTTCAATCATTTCTGGACGTTTTTCAATGGCAAAAATCAATGAATATTGTAAATGCACAAACAGTAATTTCTCCGCATTGCAAGGTGCAATTCTGAAATTTTTTGCTTTTTCCTGCTCCTCTTAGCATGATAAAGAAGATTCAAAGAGAGTGAGATGCCAGCTCCTTTCATTCAGTCAGTAGCTTCAATCATTTCTGGTATATGAATAACATGATGTTTTTCAATGGCAAAAATCAATGAATATTGTAAATGCACAAACAGTAATTTCTCCACATTGCAAGGTGCAATTCTGAAATTTTTTGCTTTTTCCTGCTCCTCTTAGCATGATAAAGAAGATTCAAAGAGAGTGAGATGCCAGCTCCTTTCATTCAGTCAGTAGCTTCAATCATTTCTGGACGTTTTTCAATGGCAAAAATCAATGAATATTGTAAATGCACAAACAGTAATTTCTCCGCATTGCAAGGTGCAATTCTGAAATTTTTTGCTTTTTCCTGCTCCTCTTAGCATGATAAAGAAGATTCAAAGAGAGCGAGATGCCAGCTCCTTTCATTCAGTCAGTAGCTTCAATCATTTCTGGTATATGAATAACATGATGTTTTTCAATGGCAAAAATCAATGAATATTGTAAATGCACAAACAGTAATTTCTCCGCATTGCAAGGTGCAATTCTGAAATTTTTTGCTTTTTCCTGCTCCTCTTAGCATGATAAAGAAGATTCAAAGAGAGTGAGATGCCAGCTCCTTTCATTCAGTCAGTAGCTTCAATCATTTCTGGACGTTTTTCAATGGCAAAAATCAATGAATATTGTAAATGCAGAAACAGTAATTTCTCCGCATTGCAAGGTGCAATTCTGAAATTTTTTGCTTTTTCCTGCTCCTCTTAGCATGATAAAGAAGATTCAAAGAGAGTGAGATGCCAGCTCCTTTCATTCAGTCAGTAGCTTCAAACATTTCTGGTATATGAATAACATGATGTTTTTCAATGGCAAAAATCAATGAATATTGTAAATGCACAAACAGTAATTTCTCCGCATTGCAAGTTGCAATTCTGAAATTTTTTGCTTTTTCCTGCTCCTCTTAGCATGATAAAGAAGATTCAAAGAGAGTGAGATGCCAGCTCCTTTCATTCAGTCAGTAGCTTCAATTATTTCTGGACGTTTTTCAATGGCAAAAATCAATGAATATTGTAAATGCACAAACAGTAATTTCTCCGCATTGCAAGGTGCAATTCTGAAATTTTTTGCTTTTTCCTGCTCCTCTTAGCATGATAAAGAAGATTCAAAGAGAGTGAGATGCCAGCTCCTTTCATTCAGTCAGTTGCTTCAATCATTTCTGGACGTTTTTCAATGGCAAAAATCAGTGAATATTGTAAATGCACAAACAGTAATTTCTCCGCATTGCAAGGTGCAATTCTGAAATTTTTTGCTTTTTCCTGCTCCTCTTAGCATGATAAAGAAGATTCAAAGAGAGTGAGATGCCAGCTCCTTTCATTCAGTCAGTAGCTTCAATCATTTCTGGACGTTTTTCAATGGCAAAAATCAATGAATATTGTAAATGCACAAACAGTAATTTCTCCGCATTGCAAGGTGCAATTCTGAAATTTTTTGCTTTTTCCTGCTCCTCTTTGCATGATAAAGAAGATTCAAAGAGAGTGAGATGCCAGCTCCTTTCATTCAGTCAGTAGCTTCAATCATTTCTGGTATATGAATAACATGATGTTTTTCAATGGCAAAAATCAATTAATATTGTAAATGCACAAACAGTAATTTCTCCGCATTGCAAGGTGCAATTCTGAAATTTTTGGCTTTTTCCTGCTTCTCTTAGCATGATAAAGAAGATTCAAAGAGAGTGAGATGCCAGCTCCTTTCATTCAGTCAGTAGCTTCAATCATTTCTGGATGTTTTTCAATGGCAAAAATCAATGAATATTGTAAATGCACAAACAGTAATTTCTCCGCATTGCAAGGTGCAATTCTGAAATTTCTTGCATTTTCCTGCTCCTCTTAGCATGATAAAGAAGATTCAAAGAGAGTGAGATGCCAGCTCCTTTCATTCAGTCAGTAGCTTCAATCATTTCTGGACGTTTTTCAATGGCAAAAATCAATGAATATTGTAAATGCACAAACAGTAATTTCTCCGCATTGCAAGGTGCAATTCTGAAATTTTTTGCTTTTTCCTGCTCCTCTTAGCATGATAAAGAAGATTCAAAGAGAGTGCGATGCCAGCTCCTTTCATTCAGTCAGTAGCTTCAAACATTTCTGGTATATGAATAACATGATGTTTTTCAATGGCAAAAATCAATGAATATTGTAAATGCACAAACAGTAATTTCTCCGCATTGCAAGGTGCAATTCTGAAATTTTTTGCTTTTTCCTGCTCCTCTTAGCATGATAAAGAAGATTCAAAGAGAGTGAGATGCCAGCTCCTTTCATTCAGTCAGTAGCTTCAATCATTTCTGGTATATGAATAACATGATGTTTTTCAATGGCAAAAATCAATGAATATTGTAAATGCACAAACAGTAATTTCTCCGCATTGCAAGTTGCAATTCTGAAATTTTTTGCTTTTTCCTGCTCCTCTTAGCATGATAAAGAAGATTCAAAGAGAGTGAGATGCCAGCTCCTTTCATTCAGTCAGTAGCTTCAATCATTTCTGGACGTTTTTCAATGGCAAAAATCAATGAATATTGTAAATGCACAAACAGTAATTTCTCCGCATTGCAAGGTGCAATTCTGAAATTTTTTGCTTTTTCCTGCTCCTCTTAGCATGATAAAGAAGATTCAAAGAGAGTGAGATGCCAGCTCCTTTCATTCAGTCAGTAGCTTCAATCATTTCTGGACGTTTTTCAATGGCAAAAATCAATGAATATTGTAAATGCACAAACAGTAATTTCTCCGCATTGCAAGGTGCAATTCTGAAATTTTTTGCTTTTTCCTGCTCCTCTTAGCATGATAAAGAAGATTCAAAGAGAGTGAGATGCCAGCTCCTTTCATTCAGTCAGTAGCTTCAATCATTTCTGGTATATGAATAACATGATGTTTTTCAATGGCAAAAATCAATGAATATTGTAAATGCACAAACAGTAATTTCTCCACATTGCAAGGTGCAATTCTGAAATTTTTTGCTTTTTCCTGCTCCTCTTAGCATGATAAAGAAGATTCAAAGAGAGTGAGATGCCAGCTCCTTTCATTCAGTCAGTAGCTTCAATCATTTCTGGACGTTTTTCAATGGCAAAAATCAATGAATATTGTAAATGCACAAACAGTAATTTCTCCGCATTGCAAGGTGCAATTCTGAAATTTTTTGCTTTTTCCTGCTCCTCTTAGCATGATAAAGAAGATTCAAAGAGAGTGAGATGCCAGCTCCTTTCATTCAGTCAGTAGCTTCAATCATTTCTGGACGTTTTTCAATGGCAAAAATCAATGAATATTGTAAATGCACAAACAGTAATTTCTCCGCATTGCAAGGTGCAATTCTGAAATTTTTTGCTTTTTCCTGCTCCTCTTAGCATGATAAAGAAGATTCAAAGAGAGTGAGATGCCAGCTCCTTTCATTCAGTCAGTAGCTTCAATCATTTCTGGTATATGAATAACATGATGTTTTTCAATGGCAAAAATCAATGAATATTGTAAATGCACAAACAGTAATTTCTCCGCATTGCAAGGTGCAATTCTGAAATTTTTTGCTTTTTCCTGCTCCTCTTAGCATGATAAAGAAGATTCAAAGAGAGTGAGATGCCAGCTCCTTTCATTCAGTCAGCAGCTTCAATCATTTCTGGACATTTTTCCATGGCAAAAATCAATGAATATTGTAAATGCACAAACAGTAATTTCTCCGCATTGCAAGGTGCAATTCTGAAATGTTTTGCTTTTTCCTGCTCCTCTTAGCATGATAAAGAAGATTCAAAGAGAGTGAGATGCCAGCTCCTTTCATTCAGTCAGTAGCTTCAAACATTTCTGGTATATGAATAACATGATGTGTTTCAATGGCAAAAATCAATGAATATTGTAAAAGCACAAACAGTAATTTCTCCGCATTGCAAGGTGCAATTCTGAAATTTTTTGCTTTTTCCTGCTCCTCTTAGCATGATAAAGAAGATTCAAAGAGAGTGAGATGCCAGCTCCTTTCATTCAGTCAGTAGCTTCAATCATTTCTGGACGTTTTTCAATGGCAAAAATCAATGAATATTGTAAATGCACAAACAGTAATTTCTCCGCATTGCAAGGTGCCATTCTGAAATTTTTTGCTTTTTCCTGCTCCTCTTAGCATGATAAAGAAGATTCAAAGAGAGTGAGATTCCAGCTCCTTTCATTCAGT
The DNA here is from genome assembly GCF_046119375.1 of Phyllobates terribilis. NCBI lineage: Eukaryota > Metazoa > Chordata > Amphibia > Anura > Dendrobatidae > Phyllobates > Phyllobates terribilis. Next base: position 152,101 of record NW_027364760.1, read on the forward strand.
CAGTAGCTTCAATCATTTCTGGTATATGAATAACATGATGTTTTTCAATGGCAAAAATCAATGAATATTGTAAATGCACAAACAGTAATTTCTCCGCATTGCAAGTTGCAATTCTGAAATTTTTTGCTTTTTCCTGCTCCTCTTAGCATGATAAAGAAGATTCAAAGAGAGTGAGATGCCAGCTCCTTTCATTCAGTCAGTATCTTCAATTATTTCTGGACGTTTTTCAATGGCAAAAATCAATGAATATTGTAAATGCACAAACAGTAATTTCTCCGCATTGCAAGGTGCAATTCTGAAATTTTTTGCTTTTTCCTGCTCCTCTTAGCATGATAAAGAAGATTCAAAGAGAGTGAGATGCCAGCTCCTTTCATTCAGTCAGTTGCTTCAATCATTTCTGGACGTTTTTCAATGGCAAAAATCAGTGAATATTGTAAATGCACAAACAGTAATTTCTCCGCATTGCAAGGTGCAATTCTGAAATTTTTTGCTTTTTCCTGCTCCTCTTAGCATGATAAAGAAGATTCAAAGAGAGTGAGATGCCAGCTCCTTTCATTCAGTCAGTAGCTTCAATCATTTCTGGACGTTTTTCAATGGCAAAAATCAATGAATATTGTAAATGCACAAACAGTAATTTCTCCGCATTGCAAGGTGCAATTCTGAAATTTTTTGCTTTTTCCTGCTCCTCTTTGCATGATAAAGAAGATTCAAAGAGAGTGAGATGCCAGCTCCTTTCATTCAGTCAGTAGCTTCAATCATTTCTGGTATATGAATAACATGATGTTTTTCAATGGCAAAAATCAATGAATATTGTAAATGCACAAACAGTAATTTCTCCGCATTGCAAGGTGCAATTCTGAAATTTTTGGCTTTTTCCTGCTCCTCTTAGCATGATAAAGAAGATTCAAAGAGAGTGAGATGCCAGCTCCTTTCATTCAGTCAGTAGCTTCAATCATTTCTGGATGTTTTTCAATGGCAAAAATCAATGAATATTGTAAATGCACAAACAGTAATTTCTCCGCATTGCAAGGTGCAATTCTGAAATTTCTTGCATTTTCCTGCTCCTCTTAGCATGATAAAGAAGATTCAAAGAGAGTGAGATGCCAGCTCCTTTCATTCAGTCAGTAGCTTCAATCATTTCTGGACGTTTTTCAATGGCAAAAATCAATGAATATTGTAAATGCACAAACAGTAATTTCTCCGCATTGCAAGGTGCAATTCTGAAATTTTTTGCTTTTTCCTGCTCCTCTTAGCATGATAAAGAAGATTCAAAGAGAGTGCGATGCCAGCTCCTTTCATTCAGTCAGTAGCTTCAAACATTTCTGGTATATGAATAACATGATGTTTTTCAATGGCAAAAATCAATGAATATTGTAAATGCACAAACAGTAATTTCTCCGCATTGCAAGGTGCAATTCTGAAATTTTTTGCTTTTTCCTGCTCCTCTTAGCATGATAAAGAAGATTCAAAGAGAGTGAGATGCCAGCTCCTTTCATTCAGTCAGTAGCTTCAATCATTTCTGGTATATGAATAACATGATGTTTTTCAATGGCAAAAATCAATGAATATTGTAAATGCACAAACAGTAATTTCTCCGCATTGCAAGTTGCAATTCTGAAATTTTTTGCTTTTTCCTGCTCCTCTTAGCATGATAAAGAAGATTCAAAGAGAGTGAGATGCCAGCTCCTTTCATTCAGTCAGTAGCTTCAATCATTTCTGGACGTTTTTCAATGGCAAAAATCAATGAATATTGTAAATGCACAAACAGTAATTTCTCCGCATTGCAAGGTGCAATTCTGAAATTTTTTGCTTTTTCCTGCTCCTCTTAGCATGATAAAGAAGATTCAAAGAGAGTGAGATGCCAGCTCCTTTCATTCAGTCAGTAGCTTCAATCATTTCTGGACGTTTTTCAATGGCAAAAATCAATGAATATTGTAAATGCACAAACAGTAATTTCTCCGCATTGCAAGGTGCAATTCTGAAATTTTTTGCTTTTTCCTGCTCCTCTTAGCATGATAAAGAAGATTCAAAGAGAGTGAGATGCCAGCTCCTTTCATTCAGTCAGTAGCTTCAATCATTTCTGGTATATGAATAACATGATGTTTTTCAATGGCAAAAATCAATGAATATTGTAAATGCACAAACAGTAATTTCTCCACATTGCAAGGTGCAATTCTGAAATTTTTTGCTTTTTCCTGCTCCTCTTAGCATGATAAAGAAGATTCAAAGAGAGTGAGATGCCAGCTCCTTTCATTCAGTCAGTAGCTTCAATCATTTCTGGACGTTTTTCAATGGCAAAAATCAATGAATATTGTAAATGCACAAACAGTAATTTCTCCGCATTGCAAGGTGCAATTCTGAAATTTTTTGCTTTTTCCTGCTCCTCTTAGCATGATAAAGAAGATTCAAAGAGAGCGAGATGCCAGCTCCTTTCATTCAGTCAGTAGCTTCAATCATTTCTGGTATATGAATAACATGATGTTTTTCAATGGCAAAAATCAATGAATATTGTAAATGCACAAACAGTAATTTCTCCGCATTGCAAGGTGCAATTCTGAAATTTTTTGCTTTTTCCTGCTCCTCTTAGCATGATAAAGAAGATTCAAAGAGAGTGAGATGCCAGCTCCTTTCATTCAGTCAGTAGCTTCAATCATTTCTGGACGTTTTTCAATGGCAAAAATCAATGAATATTGTAAATGCACAAACAGTAATTTCTCCGCATTGCAAGGTGCAATTCTGAAATTTTTTGCTTTTTCCTGCTCCTCTTAGCATGATAAAGAAGATTCAAAGAGAGTGAGATGCCAGCTCCTTTCATTCAGTCAGTAGCTTCAAACATTTCTGGTATATGAATAACATGATGTTTTTCAATGGCAAAAATCAATGAATATTGTAAATGCACAAACAGTAATTTCTCCGCATTGCAAGTTGCAATTCTGAAACTTTTTGCTTTTTCCTGCTCCTCTTAGCATGATAAAGAAGATTCAAAGAGAGTGAGATGCCAGCTCCTTTCATTCAGTCAGTAGCTTCAATTATTTCTGGACGTTTTTCAATGGCAAAAATCAATGAATATTGTAAATGCACAAACAGTAATTTCTCCGCATTGCAAGGTGCAATTCTGAAATTTTTTGCTTTTTCCTGCTCCTCTTAGCATGATAAAGAAGATTCAAAGAGAGTGAGATGCCAGCTCCTTTCATTCAGTCAGTTGCTTCAATCATTTCTGGACGTTTTTCAATGGCAAAAATCAGTGAATATTGTAAATGCACAAACAGTAATTTCTCCGCATTGCAAGGTGCAATTCTGAAATTTTTTGCTTTTTCCTGCTCCTCTTAGCATGATAAAGAAGATTCAAAGAGAGTGAGATGCCAGCTCCTTTCATTCAGTCAGTAGCTTCAATCATTTCTGGACGTTTTTCAATGGCAAAAATCAATGAATATTGTAAATGCACAAACAGTAATTTCTCCGCATTGCAAGGTGCAATTCTGAAATTTTTTGCTTTTTCCTGCTCCTCTTTGCATGATAAAGAAGATTCAAAGAGAGTGAGATGCCAGCTCCTTTCATTCAGTCAGTAGCTTCAATCATTTCTGGTATATGAATAACATGATGTTTTTCAATGGCAAAAATCAATTAATATTGTAAATGCACAAACAGTAATTTCTCCGCATTGCAAGGTGCAATTCTGAAATTTTTGGCTTTTTCCTGCTCCTCTTAGCATGATAAAGAAGATTCAAAGAGAGTGAGATGCCAGCTCCTTTCATTCAGTCAGTAGCTTCAATCATTTCTGGATGTTTTTCAATGGCAAAAATCAATGAATATTGTAAATGCACAAACAGTAATTTCTCCGCATTGCAAGGTGCAATTCTGAAATTTCTTGCATTTTCCTGCTCCTCTTAGCATGATAAAGAAGATTCAAAGAGAGTGAGATGCCAGCTCCTTTCATTCAGTCAGTAGCTTCAATCATTTCTGGACGTTTTTCAATGGCAAAAATCAATGAATATTGTAAATGCACAAACAGTAATTTCTCCGCATTGCAAGGTGCAATTCTGAAATTTTTTGCTTTTTCCTGCTCCTCTTAGCATGATAAAGAAGATTCAAAGAGAGTGCGATGCCAGCTCCTTTCATTCAGTCAGTAGCTTCAAACATTTCTGGTATATGAATAACATGATGTTTTTCAATGGCAAAAATCAATGAATATTGTAAATGCACAAACAGTAATTTCTCCGCATTGCAAGGTGCAATTCTGAAATTTTTTGCTTTTTCCTGCTCCTCTTAGCATGATAAAGAAGATTCAAAGAGAGTGAGATGCCAGATCCTTTCATTCAGTCAGTAGCTTCAATCATTTCTGGTATATGAATAACATGATGTTTTTCAATGGCAAAAATCAATGAATATTGTAAATGCACAAACAGTAATTTCTCCGCATTGCAAGTTGCAATTCTGAAATTTTTTGCTTTTTCCTGCTCCTCTTAGCATGATAAAGAAGATTCAAAGAGAGTGAGATGCCAGCTCCTTTCATTCAGTCAGTAGCTTCAATCATTTCTGGACGTTTTTCAATGGCAAAAATCAATGAATATTGTAAATGCACAAACAGTAATTTCTCCGCATTGCAAGGTGCAATTCTGAAATTTTTTGCTTTTTCCTGCTCCTCTTAGCATGATAAAGAAGATTCAAAGAGAGTGAGATGCCAGCTCCTTTCATTCAGTCAGTAGCTTCAATCATTTCTGGACGTTTTTCAATGGCAAAAATCAATGAATATTGTAAATGCACAAACAGTAATTTCTCCGCATTGCAAGGTGCAATTCTGAAATTTTTTGCTTTTTCCTGCTCCTCTTAGCATGATAAAGAAGATTCAAAGAGAGTGAGATGCCAGCTCCTTTCATTCAGTCAGTAGCTTCAATCATTTCTGGTATATGAATAACATGATGTTTTTCAATGGCAAAAATCAATGAATATTGTAAATGCACAAACAGTAATTTCTCCACATTGCAAGGTGCAATTCTGAAATTTTTTGCTTTTTCCTGCTCCTCTTAGCATGATAAAGAAGATTCAAAGAGAGTGAGATGCCAGCTCCTTTCATTCAGTCAGTAGCTTCAATCATTTCTGGACGTTTTTCAATGGCAAAAATCAATGAATATTGTAAATGCACAAACAGTAATTTCTCCGCATTGCAAGGTGCAATTCTGAAATTTTTTGCTTTTTCCTGCTCCTCTTAGCATGATAAAGAAGATTCAAAGAGAGCGAGATGCCAGCTCCTTTCATTCAGTCAGTAGCTTCAATCATTTCTGGTATATGAATAACATGATGTTTTTCAATGGCAAAAATCAATGAATATTGTAAATGCACAAACAGTAATTTCTCCGCATTGCAAGGTGCAATTCTGAAATTTTTTGCTTTTTCCTGCTCCTCTTAGCATGATAAAGAAGATTCAAAGAGAGTGAGATGCCAGCTCCTTTCATTCAGTCAGTAGCTTCAATCATTTCTGGACGTTTTTCAATGGCAAAAATCAATGAATATTGTAAATGCACAAACAGTAATTTCTCCGCATTGCAAGGTGCAATTCTGAAATTTTTTGCTTTTTCCTGCTCCTCTTAGCATGATAAAGAAGATTCAAAGAGAGTGAGATGCCAGCTCCTTTCATTCAGTCAGTAGCTTCAAACATTTCTGGTATATGAATAACATGATGTTTTTCAATGGCAAAAATCAATGAATATTGTAAATGCACAAACAGTAATTTCTCCGCATTGCAAGGTGCAATTCTGAAATTTTTTGCTTTTTCCTGCTCCTCTTAGCATGATAAAGAAGATTCAAAGAGAGTGAGATGCCAGCTCCTTTCATTCAGTCAGTAGCTTCAATCATTTCTGGACGTTTTTCAATGGCAAAAATCAATGAATATTGTAAATGCACAAACAGTAATTTCTCCGCATTGCAAGGTGCAATTCTGAAATTTTTTGCTTTTTCCTGCTCCTCTTAGCATGATAAAGAAGATTCAAAGAGAGTGAGATGCCAGCTCCTTTCATTCAGTCAGTAGCTTCAATCATTTCTGGACGTTTTTCAATGGCAAAAATCAATGAATATTGTAAATGCACAAACAGTAATTTCTCCGCATTGCAAGGTGCAATTCTGAAATTTTTTGCTTTTTCCTGCTCCTCTTAGCATGATAAAGAAGATTCAAAGAGAGTGAGATGCCAGCTCCTTTCATTCAGTCAGTAGCTTCAATCATTTCTGGTATATGAATAACATGATGTTTTTCAATGGCAAAAATCAATGAATATTGTAAATGCACAAACAGTAATTTCTCCGCATTGCAAGGTGCAATTCGGAAATTTTTTGCTTTTTCCTGCTCCTCTTAGCATGATAAAGAAGATTCAAAGAGAGTGAGATGCCAGCTCCTTTCATTCAGTCAGCAGCTTCAATCATTTCTGGACATTTTTCAATGGCAAAAATCAATGAATATTGTAAATGCACAAACAGTAATTTCTCCGCATTGCAAGGTGCAATTCTGAAATTTTTTGCTTTTTCCTGCTCCTCTTAGCATGATAAAGAAGATTCAAAGAGAGTGAGATGCCAGCTCCTTTCATTCAGTCAGTAGCTTCAAACATTTCTGGTATATGAATAACATGATGTTTTTCAATGGCAAAAATCAATGAATATTGTAAAAGCACAAACAGTAATTTCTCCGCATTGCAAGGTGCAATTCTGAAATTTTTTGCTTTTTCCTGCTCCTCTTAGCATGATAAAGAAGATTCAAAGAGAGTGAGATGCCAGCTCCTTTCATTCAGTCAGTAGCTTCAATCATTTCTGGACGTTTTTCAATGGCAAAAATCAATGAATATTGTAAATGCACAAACAGTAATTTCTCCGCATTGCAAGGTGCAATTCTGAAATTTTTTGCTTTTTCCTGCTCCTCTTAGCATGATAAAGAAGATTCAAAGAGAGTGAGATGCCAGCTCCTTTCATTCAGTCAGTAGCTTCAATCATTTCTGGTATATGAATAACATGATGTTTTTCAATGGCAAAAATCAATGAATATTGTAAATGCACAAACAGTAATTTCTCCGCATTGCAAGTTGCAATTCTGAAATTTTTTGCTTTTTCCTGCTCCTCTTAGCATGATAAAGAAGATTCAAAGAGAGTGAGATGCCAGCTCCTTTCATTCAGTCAGTAGCTTCAATTATTTCTGGACGTTTTTCAATGGCAAAAATCAATGAATATTGTAAATGCACAAACAGTAATTTCTCCGCATTGCAAGGTGCAATTCTGAAATTTTTTGCTTTTTCCTGCTCCTCTTAGCATGATAAAGAAGATTCAAAGAGAGTGAGATGCCAGCTCCTTTCATTCAGTCAGTTGCTTCAATCATTTCTGGACGTTTTTCAATGGCAAAAATCAGTGAATATTGTAAATGCACAAACAGTAATTTCTCCGCATTGCAAGGTGCAATTCTGAAATTTTTTGCTTTTTCCTGCTCCTCTTAGCATGATAAAGAAGATTCAAAGAGAGTGAGATGCCAGCTCCTTTCATTCAGTCAGTAGCTTCAATCATTTCTGGACGTTTTTCAATGGCAAAAATCAATGAATATTGTAAATGCACAAACAGTAATTTCTCCGCATTGCAAGGTGCAATTCTGAAATTTTTTGCTTTTTCCTGCTCCTCTTTGCATGATAAAGAAGATTCAAAGAGAGTGAGATGCCAGCTCCTTTCATTCAGTCAGTAGCTTCAATCATTTCTGGTATATGAATAACATGATGTTTTTCAATGGCAAAAATCAATGAATATTGTAAATGCACAAACAGTAATTTCTCCGCATTGCAAGGTGCAATTCTGAAATTTTTGGCTTTTTCCTGCTCCTCTTAGCATGATAAAGAAGATTCAAAGAGAGTGAGATGCCAGCTCCTTTCATTCAGTCAGTAGCTTCAATCATTTCTGGATGTTTTTCAATGGCAAAAATCAATGAATATTGTAAATGCACAAACAGTAATTTCTCCGCATTGCAAGGTGCAATTCTGAAATTTCTTGCATTTTCCTGCTCCTCTTAGCATGATAAAGAAGATTCAAAGAGAGTGAGATGCCAGCTCCTTTCATTCAGTCAGTAGCTTCAATCATTTCTGGACGTTTTTCAATGGCAAAAATCAATGAATATTGTAAATGCACAAACAGTAATTTCTCCGCATTGCAAGGTGCAATTCTGAAATTTTTTGCTTTTTCCTGCTCCTCTTAGCATGATAAAGAAGATTCAAAGAGAGTGAGATGCCAGCTCCTTTCATTCAGTCAGTAGCTTCAATCATTTCTGGTATATGAATAACATGATGTTTTTCAATGGCAAAAATCAATGAATATTGTAAATGCACAAACAGTAATTTCTCCGCATTGCAAGGTGCAATTCTGAAATTTTTTGCTTTTTCCTGCTCCTCTTAGCATGATAAAGAAGATTCAAAGAGAGTGAGATGCCAGCTCCTTTCATTCAGTCAGTAGCTTCAATTATTTCTGGACGTTTTTCAATGGCAAAAATCAATGAATATTGTAAATGCACAAACAGTAATTTCTCCGCATTGCAAGGTGCAATTCTGAAATTTTTTGCTTTTTCCTGCTCCTCTTAGCATGATAAAGAAGATTCAAAGAGAGTGAGATGCCAGCTCCTTTCATTCAGTCAGTAGCTTCAGTCATTTCTGGACGTTTTTCAATGGCAAAAATCAATGAATATTGTAAATGCACAAACAGTAATTTCTCCGCATTGCAAGGTGCAATTCTGAAATTTTTTGCTTTTTCCTGCTCCTCTTAGCATGATAAAGAAGATTCAAAGAGAGTGAGATGCCAGCTCCTTTCATTCAGTCAGTAGCTTCAAACATTTCTGGTATAAACATTTCTGGACGTTTTTCAATGGCAAAAATCAATGAATATTGTAAATGCACAAACAGTAATATCTCCACATTGCAAGGTGCAATTCTGAAATTTTTTGCTTTTTCCTGCTAATCCTAGCATGATAAAGAAGATTCAAATAGAGTGAGATGCCAGCTCCTTTCATTCAGTCAGTAGCTTCAAACATTTCTGGACGTTTTTCAATGGCAAAATTCAATGAATATTGTAAATGCACAAACAGTAATATCTCCACATTGCCAGGTGCAATTCTGAAATTTTTTGCTTTTTCCTGCTAATCCTAGCATGATAAAGAAGATTCAAAGAGAGTGAGATGCCAGCTCCTTTCATTCAGTCAGTAGCTTCAATCATTTCTGGACGTTTTTCAATGGCAAAAATCAATGAATATTGTAAATGCACAAACAGTAATTTCTCCGCATTGCAAGGTGCAATTCTGAAATTTTTTGCTTTTTCCTGCTCCTCTTAGCATGATAAAGAAGATTCAAAGAGAGTGAGATGCCAGCTCCTTTCATTCAGTCAGTAGCTTCAATCATTTCTGGACGTTTTTCAATGGCAAAAATCAATGAATATTGTAAATGCACAAACAGTAATTTCTCCGCATTGCAAGGTGCAATTCTGAAATTTTTTGCTTTTTCCTGCTCCTCTTAGCATGATAAAGAAGATTCAAAGAGAGTGAGATGCCAGCTCCTTTCATTCAGTCAGTAGCTTCAATCATTTCTGGTATATGAATAACATGATGTTTTTCAATGGCAAAAATCAATGAATATTGTAAATGCACAAACAGTAATTTCTCCGCATTGCAAGGTGCAATTCTGAAATTTTTTGCTTTTTCCTGCTCCTCTTAGCATGATAAAGAAGATTCAAAGAGAGTGAGATGCCAGCTCCTTTCATTCAGTCAGTAGCTTCAATCATTTCTGGACGTTTTTCAATGGCAAAAATCAATGAATATTGTAAATGCACAAACAGTAATTTCTCCGCATTGCAAGATGCAATTCTGAAATTTTTTGCTTTTTCCTGCTCCTCTTAGCATGATAAAGAAGATTCAAAGAGAGTGAGATGCCAGCTCCTTTCATTCAGTCAGTAGCTTCAGTCATTTCTGGACGTTTTTCAATGCAAAAATCAATGAATATTGTAAATGCACAAACAGTAATTTCTCCGCATTGCAAGGTGCAATTCTGAAATTTTTTGCTTTTTCCTGCTCCTCAGCATGATAAAGAAGATTCAAAGAGAGTGAGATGCCAGCTCCTTTCATTCAGTCAGTAGCTTCAATCATTTCTGGTATATGAATAACATGATGTTTTTCAATGGCAAAAATCAATGAATATTGTAAATGCACAAACAGTAATTTCTCCGCATTGCAAGGTGCAATTCTGAAATTTTTTGCTTTTTCCTGCTCCTCTTAGCATGATAAAGAAGATTCAAAGAGAGTGAGATGCCAGCTCCTTTCATTCAGTCAGTAGCTTCAAACATTTCTGGTATATGAATAACATGATGTTTTTCAATGGCAAAAATCAATGAATATTGTAAATGCACAAACAGTAATTTCTCCGCATTGCAAGGTGCAATTCTGAAATTTTTTGCTTTTTCCTGCTCCTCTTAGCATGATAAAGAAGATTCAAAGAGAGTGAGATGCCAGCTCCTTTCATTCAGTCAGTAGCTTCAATCATTTCTGGACGTTTTTCAATGGCAAAAATCAATGAATATTGTAAATGCACAAACAGTAATTTCTCCGCATTGCAAGGTGCAATTCTGAAATTTTTTGCTTTTTCCTGCTCCTCTTAGCATGATAAAGAAGATTCAAAGAGAGTGAGATGCCAGCTTCTTTCATTCAGTCAGTAGCTTCAAACATTTCTGGGATATGAATAACATGATGTTTTTCAATGGCAAAAATTAATGAATATTGTAAATGCACAAACAGTAATTTCTCCGCATTGCAAGGTGCAATTCTGAAATTTTTTGCTTTTTCCTGCTCCTCTTAGCATGATAAAGAAGATTCAAAGAGAGTGAGATGCCAGCTCCTTTCATTCAGTCAGTAGCTTCAATCATTTCTGGACGTTTTTCAATGGCAAAAATCAATGAATATTGTAAATGCACAAACAGTAATTTCTCCGCATTGCAAGGTGCAATTCTGAAATTTTTTGCTTTTTCCTGCTCCTCTTAGCATGATAAAGAAGATTCAAAGAGAGTGAGATGCCAGCTCCTTTCATTCAGTCAGTAGCTTCAATCATTTCTGGATGTTTTTCAATGGCAAAAATTAATGAATATTGTAAATGCACAAACAGTAATTTCTCCGCATTGCAAGGTGCAATTCTGAAATTTTTTGCTTTTTCCTGCTCCTCTTAGCATGATAAAGAAGATTCAAAGAGAGTGAGATGCCAGCTCCTTTCATTCAGTCAGTAGCTTCAAACATTTCTGGTATAAACATTTCTGGACGTTTTTCAATGGCAAAAATCAATGAATATTGTAAATGCACAAACAGTAATATCTCCACATTGCAAGGTGCAATTCTGAAATTTTTTGCTTTTTCCTGCTAATCCTAGCATGATAAAGAAGATTCAAATAGAGTGAGATGCCAGCTCCTTTCATTCAGTCAGTAGCTTCAAACATTTCTGGACGTTTTTCAATGGCAAAATTCAATGAATATTGTAAATGCACAAACAGTAATATCTCCACATTGCCAGGTGCAATTCTGAAATTTTTTGCTTTTTCCTGCTAATCCTAGCATGATAAAGAAGATTCAAAGAGAGTGAGATGCCAGCTCCTTTCATTCAGTCAGTAGCTTCAATCATTTCTGGACGTTTTTCAATGGCAAAAATCAATGAATATTGTAAATGCACAAACAGTAATTTCTCCGCATTGCAAGGTGCAATTCTGAAATTTTTTGCTTTTTCCTGCTCCTCTTAGCATGATAAAGAAGATTCAAAGAGAGTGAGATGCCAGCTCCTTTCATTCAGTCAGTAGCTTCAATCATTTCTGGACGTTTTTCAATGGCAAAAATCAATGAATATTGTAAATGCACAAACAGTAATTTCTCCGCATTGCAAGGTGCAATTCTGAAATTTTTTGCTTTTTCCTGCTCCTCTTAGCATGATAAAGAAGATTCAAAGAGAGTGAGATGCCAGCTCCTTTCATTCAGTCAGTAGCTTCAATCATTTCTGGTATATGAATAACATGATGTTTTTCAATGGCAAAAATCAATGAATATTGTAAATGCACAAACAGTAATTTCTCCGCATTGCAAGGTGCAATTCTGAAATTTTTTGCTTTTTCCTGCTCCTCTTAGCATGATAAAGAAGATTCAAAGAGAGTGAGATGCCAGCTCCTTTCATTCAGTCAGTAGCTTCAATCATTTCTGGACGTTTTTCAATGGCAAAAATCAATGAATATTGTAAATGCACAAACAGTAATTTCTCCGCATTGCAAGATGCAATTCTGAAATTTTTTGCTTTTTCCTGCTCCTCTTAGCATGATAAAGAAGATTCAAAGAGAGTGAGATGCCAGCTCCTTTCATTCAGTCAGTAGCTTCAGTCATTTCTGGACGTTTTTCAATGCAAAAATCAATGAATATTGTAAATGCACAAACAGTAATTTCTCCGCATTGCAAGGTGCAATTCTGAAATTTTTTGCTTTTTCCTGCTCCTCAGCATGATAAAGAAGATTCAAAGAGAGTGAGATGCCAGCTCCTTTCATTCAGTCAGTAGCTTCAATCATTTCTGGTATATGAATAACATGATGTTTTTCAATGGCAAAAATCAATGAATATTGTAAATGCACAAACAGTAATTTCTCCGCATTGCAAGGTGCAATTCTGAAATTTTTTGCTTTTTCCTGCTCCTCTTAGCATGATAAAGAAGATTCAAAGAGAGTGAGATGCCAGCTCCTTTCATTCAGTCAGTAGCTTCAAACATTTCTGGTATATGAATAACATGATGTTTTTCAATGGCAAAAATCAATGAATATTGTAAATGCACAAACAGTAATTTCTCCGCATTGCAAGGTGCAATTCTGAAATTTTTTGCTTTTTCCTGCTCCTCTTAGCATGATAAAGAAGATTCAAAGAGAGTGAGATGCCAGCTCCTTTCATTCAGTCAGTAGCTTCAATCATTTCTGGACGTTTTTCAATGGCAAAAATCAATGAATATTGTAAATGCACAAACAGTAATTTCTCCGCATTGCAAGGTGCAATTCTGAAATTTTTTGCTTTTTCCTGCTCCTCTTAGCATGATAAAGAAGATTCAAAGAGAGTGAGATGCCAGCTTCTTTCATTCAGTCAGTAGCTTCAAACATTTCTGGGATATGAATAACATGATGTTTTTCAATGGCAAAAATTAATGAATATTGTAAATGCACAAACAGTAATTTCTCCGCATTGCAAGGTGCAATTCTGAAATTTTTTGCTTTTTCCTGCTCCTCTTAGCATGATAAAGAAGATTCAAAGAGAGTGAGATGCCAGCTCCTTTCATTCAGTCAGTAGCTTCAATCATTTCTGGACGTTTTTCAATGGCAAAAATCAATGAATATTGTAAATGCACAAACAGTAATTTCTCCGCATTGCAAGGTGCAATTCTGAAATTTTTTGCTTTTTCCTGCTCCTCTTAGCATGATAAAGAAGATTCAAAGAGAGTGAGATGCCAGCTCCTTTCATTCAGTCAGTAGCTTCAATCATTTCTGGATGTTTTTCAATGGCAAAAATCAATGAATATTGTAAATGCACAAACAGTAATTTCTCCGCATTGCAAGGTGCAATTCTGAAATTTTTTGCTTTTTCCTGCTCCTCTTAGCATGATAAAGAAGATTCAAAGAGAGTGAGATGCCAGCTCCTTTCATTCAGTCAGTAGCTTCAATCATTTCTGGTATATGAATAACATGATGTTTTTCAATGGCAAAAATCAATGAATATTGTAAATGCACAAACAGTAATTTCTCCGCATTGCAAGTTGCAATTCTGAAATTTTTTGCTTTTTCCTGCTCCTCTTAGCATGATAAAGAAGATTCAAAGAGAGTGAGATTCCAGCTCCTTTCATTCAGTCAGTAGCTTCAATCATTTCTGGACGTTTTTCAATGGCAAAAGTCAATGAATATTGTAAATGCACAAACAGTAATTTCTCCGCATTGCAAGGTGCAATTCTGAAATTTTTTGCTTTTTCCTGCTCCTCTTAGCATGATAAAGAAGATTCAAAGAGAGTGAGATGCCAGCTCCTTTCATTCAGTCAGTAGCTTCAATCATTTCTGGACGTTTTTCAATGGCAAAAATCAATGAATATTGTAAATGCACAAACAGTAATTTCTCCGCATTGCAAGATGCAATTCTGAAATTTTTTGCTTTTTCCTGCTCCTCTTAGCATGATAAAGAAGATTCAAAGAGAGTGAGATGCCAGCTCCTTTCATTCAGTCAGTAGCTTCAATCATTTCTGGACGTTTTTCAATGGCAAAAATCAATGAATATTGTAAATGCACAAACAGTAATTTCTCCGCATTGCAAGGTGCAATTCTGAAATTTTTTGCTTTTTCCTGCTCCTCTTAGCATGATAAAGAAGATTCAAAGAGAGTGAGATGCCAGCTCCTTTCATTCAGTCAGTAGCTTCAATCATTTCTGGTATATGAATAACATGATGTTTTTCAATGGCAAAAATCAATGAATATTGTAAATGCACAAACAGTAATTTCTCCGCATTGCAAGGTGCAATTCTGAAATTTTTTGCTTTTTCCTGCTCCTCTTAGCATGATAAAGAAGATTCAAAGAGAGTGAGATGCCAGCTCCTTTCATTCAGTCAGTAGCTTCAATCATTTCTGGACGTTTTTCAATGGCAAAAATCAATGAATATTGTAAATGCACAAACAGTAATTTCTCCGCATTGCAAGATGCAATTCTGAAATTTTTTGCTTTTTCCTGCTCCTCTTAGCATGATAAAGAAGATTCAAAGAGAGTGAGATGCCAGCTCCTTTCATTCAGTCAGTAGCTTCAGTCATTTCTGGACGTTTTTCAATGCAAAAATCAATGAATATTGTAAATGCACAAACAGTAATTTCTCCGCATTGCAAGGTGCAATTCTGAAATTTTTTGCTTTTTCCTGCTCCTCAGCATGATAAAGAAGATTCAAAGAGAGTGAGATGCCAGCTCCTTTCATTCAGTCAGTAGCTTCAATCATTTCTGGTATATGAATAACATGATGTTTTTCAATGGCAAAAATCAATGAATATTGTAAATGCACAAACAGTAATTTCTCCGCATTGCAAGGTGCAATTCTGAAATTTTTTGCTTTTTCCTGCTCCTCTTAGCATGATAAAGAAGATTCAAAGAGAGTGAGATGCCAGCTCCTTTCATTCAGTCAGTAGCTTCAAACATTTCTGGTATATGAATAACATGATGTTTTTCAATGGCAAAAATCAATGAATATTGTAAATGCACAAACAGTAATTTCTCCGCATTGCAAGGTGCAATTCTGAAATTTTTTGCTTTTTCCTGCTCCTCTTAGCATGATAAAGAAGATTCAAAGAGAGTGAGATGCCAGCTCCTTTCATTCAGTCAGTAGCTTCAATCATTTCTGGACGTTTTTCAATGGCAAAAATCAATGAATATTGTAAATGCACAAACAGTAATTTCTCCGCATTGCAAGGTGCAATTCTGAAATTTTTTGCTTTTTCCTGCTCCTCTTAGCATGATAAAGAAGATTCAAAGAGAGTGAGATGCCAGCTTCTTTCATTCAGTCAGTAGCTTCAAACATTTCTGGGATATGAATAACATGATGTTTTTCAATGGCAAAAATTAATGAATATTGTAAATGCACAAACAGTAATTTCTCCGCATTGCAAGGTGCAATTCTGAAATTTTTTGCTTTTACCTGCTCCTCTTAGCATGATAAAGAAGATTCAAAGAGAGTGAGATGCCAGCTCCTTTCATTCAGTCAGTAGCTTCAATCATTTCTGGACGTTTTTCAATGGCAAAAATCAATGAATATTGTAAATGCACAAACAGTAATTTCTCCGCATTGCAAGGTGCAATTCTGAAATTTTTTGCTTTTTCCTGCTCCTCTTAGCATGATAAAGAAGATTCAAAGAGAGTGAGATGCCAGCTCCTTTCATTCAGTCAGTAGCTTCAATCATTTCTGGATGTTTTTCAATGGCAAAAATCAATGAATATTGTAAATGCACAAACAGTAATTTCTCCGCATTGCAAGGTGCAATTCTGAAATTTTTTGCTTTTTCCTGCTCCTCTTAGCATGATAAAGAAGATTCAAAGAGAGTGAGATGCCAGCTCCTTTCATTCAGTCAGTAGCTTCAATCATTTCTGGTATATGAATAACATGATGTTTTTCAATGGCAAAAATCAATGAATATTGTAAATGCACAAACAGTAATTTCTCCGCATTGCAAGTTGCAATTCTGAAATTTTTTGCTTTTTCCTGCTCCTCTTAGCATGATAAAGAAGATTCAAAGAGAGTGAGATTCCAGCTCCTTTCATTCAGTCAGTAGCTTCAATCATTTCTGGACGTTTTTCAATGGCAAAAGTCAATGAATATTGTAAATGCACAAACAGTAATTTCTCCGCATTACAAGGTGCAATTCTGAAATTTTTTGCTTTTTCCTGCTCCTCTTAGCATGATAAAGAAGATTCAAAGAGAGTGAGATGCCAGCTCCTTTCATTCAGTCAGTAGCTTCAATCATTTCTGGACGTTTTTCAATGGCAAAAATCAATGAATATTGTAAATGCACAAACAGTAATTTCTCCGCATTGCAAGATGCAATTCTGAAATTTTTTGCTTTTTCCTGCTCCTCTTAGCATGATAAAGAAGATTCAAAGAGAGTGAGATGCCAGCTCCTTTCATTCAGTCAGTAGCTTCAATCATTTCTGGACGTTTTTCAATGGCAAAAATCAATGAATATTGTAAATGCACAAACAGTAATTTCTCCGCATTGCAAGGTGCAATTCTGAAATTTTTGGCTTTTTCCTGCTCCTCTTAGCATGATAAAGAAGATTCAAAGAGAGTGAGATGCCAGCTCCTTTCATTCAGTCAGTAGCTTCAATCATTTCTGGTATATGAATAACATGATGTTTTTCAATGGCAAATATCAATGAATATTGTAAATGCACAAACAGTAATTTCTCCGCATTGCAAGGTGCAATTCTGAAATTTTTTGCTTTTTCCTGCTCCTCTTAGCATGATAAAGAAGATTCAAAGAGAGTGAGATGCCAGCTCCTTTCATTCAGTCAGTAGCTTCAATCATTTCTGGACGTTTTTCAATGGCAAAAATCAATGAATATTGTAAATGCACAAACTGTAATTTCTCCGCATTGCAAGGTGCAATTCTGAAATTTTTTGCTTTTTCCTGCTCCTCTTAGCATGATAAAGAAGATTCAAAGAGAGTGAGATGCCAGCTCCTTTCATTCAGTCAGTAGCTTCAGTCATTTCTGGACGTTTTTCAATGGCAAAAATCAATGAATATTGTAAATGCACAAACAGTAATTTCTCCGCATTGCAAGGTGCAATTCTGAAATTTTTTGCTTTTTCCTGCTCCTCTTAGCATGGTAAAGAAGATTCAAAGAGAGTGAGATGCCAGCTCCTTTCATTCAGTCAGTAGCTTCAATCATTTCTGGTATATGAATAACATGATGTTTTTCAATGGCAAAAATCAATGAATATTGTAAATGCACAAACAGTAATTTCTCCGCATTGCAAGGTGCAATTCTGAAATTTTTTGCTTTTTCCTGCTCCTCTTAGCATGATAAAGAAGATTCAAAGAGAGTGAGATGCCAGCTCCTTTCATTCAGTCAGTAGCTTCAATCATTTCTGGACGTTTTTCAATGGCAAAAATCAATGAATATTGTAAATGCACAAACAGTAATTTCTCCGCATTGCAAGGTGCAATTCTGAAATTTTTTGCTTTTTCCTGCTCCTCTTAGCATGATAAAGAAGATTCAAAGAGAGTGAGATGCCAGCTCCTTTCATTCAGTCAGTAGCTTCAATCATTTCTGGTATATGAATAACATGATGTTTTTCAATGGCAAAAATCAATGAATATTGTAAATGCACAAACAGTAATTTCTCCGCATTGCAAGTTGCAATTCTGAAATTTTTTGCTTTTTCCTGCTCCTCTTAGCATGATAAAGAAGATTCAAAGAGAGTGAGATTCCAGCTCCTTTCATTCAGTCAGTAGCTTCAATCATTTCTGGACGTTTTTCAATGGCAAAAATCAATGAATATTGTAAATGCACAAACAGTAATTTCTCCGCATTGCAAGGTGCAATTCTGAAATTTTTTGCTTTTTCCTGCTCCTCTTAGCATGATAAAGAAGATTCAAAGAGAGTGAGATGCCAGCTCCTTTCATTCAGTCAGTAGCTTCAATCATTTCTGGACGTTTTTCAATGGCAAAAATCAATGAATATTGTAAATGCACAAACAGTATTTTCTCCGCATTGCAAGATGCAATTCTGAAATTTTTTGCTTTTTCCTGCTCCTCTTAGCATGATAAAGAAGATTCAAAGAGAGTGAGATGCCAGCTCCTTTCATTCAGTCAGCAGCTTCAATCATTTCTGGACGTTTTTCAATGGCAAAAATCAATGAATATTGTAAATGCACAAACAGTAATTTCTCCGCATTGCAAGGTGCAATTCTGAAATTTTTTGCTTTTTCCTGCTCCTCTTAGCATGATAAAGAAGATTCAAAGAGAGTGAGATGCCAGCTCCTTTCATTCAGTCAGTAGCTTCAATCATTTCTGGTATATGAATAACATGATGTTTTTCAATGGCAAAAATCAATGAATATTGTAAATGCACAAACAGTAATTTCTCCGCATTGCAAGGTGCAATTCTGAAATTTTTTGCTTTTTCCTGCTCCTCTTAGCATGATAAAGAAGATTCAAAGAGAGTGAGATGCCAGCTCCTTTCATTCAGTCAGTAGCTTCAATCATTTCCGGACGTTTTTCAATGGCAAAAATCAATGAATATTGTAAATGCACAAACTGTAATTTCTCCGCATTGCAAGGTGCAATTCTGAAATTTTTTGCTTTTTCCTGCTCCTCTTAGCATGATAAAGAAGATTCAAAGAGAGTGAGATGCCAGCTCCTTTCATTCAGTCAGTAGCTTCAGTCATTTCTGGACGTTTTTCAATGGCAAAAATCAATGAATATTGTAAATGCACAAACAGTAATTTCTCCGCATTGCAAGGTGCAATTCTGAAATTTTTTGCTTTTTCCTGCTCCTCTTAGCATGATAAAGAAGATTCAAAGAGAGTGAGATGCCAGCTCCTTTCATTCAGTCAGTAGCTTCAAACATTTCTGGTATAAACATTTCTGGACGTTTTTCAATGGCAAAAATCAATGAATATTGTAAAAGCACAAACAGTAATATCTCCACATTGCAAGGTGCAATTCTGAAATTTTTTGCTTTTTCCTGCTAATCCTAGCATGATAAAGAAGATTCAAATAGAGTGAGATGCCAGCTCCTTTCATTCAGTCAGTAGCTTCAAACATTTCTGGACGTTTTTCAATGGCAAAATTCAATGAATATTGTAAATGCACAAACAGTAATATCTCCACATTGCCAGGTGCAATTCTGAAATTTTTTGCTTTTTCCTGCTAATCCTAGCATGATAAAAAAGATTCAAAGAGAGTGAGATGCCAGCTCCTTTCATTCAGTCAGTAGCTTCAATCATTTCTGGACGTTTTTCAATGGCAAAAATCAATGAATATTGTAAATGCACAAACAGTAATTTCTCCGCATTGCAAGGTGCAATTCTGAAATTTTTTGCTTTTTCCTGCTCCTCTTAGCATGATAAAGAAGATTCAAAGAGAGTGAGATGCCAGCTCCTTTCATTCAGTCAGTAGCTTCAATCATTTCTGGACGTTTTTCAATGGCAAAAATCAATGAATATTGTAAATGCACAAACAGTAATTTCTCCGCATTGCAAGGTGCAATTCTGAAATTTTTTGCTTTTTCCTGCTCCTCTTAGCATGATAAAGAAGATTCAAAGAGAGTGAGATGCCAGCTCCTTTCATTCAGTCAGTAGCTTCAATCATTTCTGGTATATGAATAACATGATGTTTTTCAATGGCAAAAATCAATGAATATTGTAAATGCACAAACAGTAATTTCTCCGCATTGCAAGGTGCAATTCTGAAATTTTTTGCTTTTTCCTGCTCCTCTTAGCATGATAAAGAAGATTCAAAGAGAGTGAGATGCCAGCTCCTTTCATTCAGTCAGTAGCTTCAATCATTTCTGGACGTTTTTCAATGGCAAAAATCAATGAATATTGTAAATGCACAAACAGTAATTTCTCCGCATTGCAAGATGCAATTCTGAAATTTTTTGGTTTTTCCTGCTCCTCTTAGCATGATAAAGAAGATTCAAAGAGAGTGAGATGCCAGCTCCTTTCATTCAGTCAGTAGCTTCAGTCATTTCTGGACGTTTTTCAATGGCAAAAATCAATGAATATTGTAAATGCACAAACAGTAATTTCTCTGCATTGCAAGGTGCAATTCTGAAATTTTTTGCTTTTTCCTGCTCCTCTTAGCATGATAAAGAAGATTCAAAGAGAGTGAGATGCCAGCTCCTTTCTTTCAGTCAGTAGCTTCAAACATTTCTGGTATAAACATTTCTGGACGTTTTTCAATGGCAAAAATCAATGAATATTGTAAATGCACAAACAGTAATATCTCCACATTGCAAGGTGCAATGCTGAAATTTTTTGCTTTTTCCTGCTAATCCTAGCATGATAAAGAAGATTCAAATAGAGTGAGATGCCAGCTCCTTTCATTCAGTCAGTAGCTTCAAACATTTCTGGACGTTTTTCATTGGCAAAAATCAATGAATATTGTAAATGCACAAACAGTAATATCTCCACATTGCAAGGTGCAATTCTGAAATTTTTTGCTTTTTCCTGCTAATCCTAGCATGATAAAGAAGATTCAAAGAGAGTGAGATGTCAGCTCCTTTCATTCAGTCAGTAGCTTCAAACATTTCTGGTATATGAATAACATGATGTTTTTCAATGGCAAAAATCAATGAATATTGTAAATGCACAAACAGTAATATCTCCACATTGCAAGGTGCAATTCTGAAATTTTTTGCTTTTTCCTGCTAATCCTAGCATGATAAAGAAGATTCAAAGAGAGTGAGATGCCAGCTCCTTTCATTCAGTCAGTAGCTTCAAACATTTCTGGACGTTTTTCAATGGCAAAAATCAATGAATATTGTAAATGCACAAACAGTAATATCTCCACATTGCAAGGTGCAATTCTGAAATTTTTTGCTTTTTCCTGCTACTCCTAGCATGATAAAGAAGATTCAAAGAGAGTGAGATGCCAGCTCCTTTCATTCAGTCAGTAGCTTCAATCATTTCTGGACGTTTTTCAATGGCAAAAATCAATGAATATTGTAAATGCACAAACAGTAATTTCTCCGCATTGCAAGGTGCAATTCTGAATTTTTTTGCTTTTTCCTGCTCCTCTTAGCATGGTAAAGAAGATTCAAAGAGAGTGAGATGCCAGCTCCTTTCATTCAGTCAGTAGCTTCAGTCATTTCTGGACGTTTTTCAATGGCAAAAATCAATGAATATTGTAAATGCACAAAAAGTAATTTCTCCGCATTGCAAGGTGCAATTCTGAAATTTTTTGCTTTTTCCTGCTCCTCTTAGCATGATAAAGAAGATTCAAAGAGAGTGAGATGCCAGCTCCTTTCATTCAGTCAGTAGCTTCAAACATTTCTGGTATAAACATTTCTGGACGTTTTTCAATGGCAAAAATCAATGAATATTGTAAATGCACAAACAGTAATATCTCCACATTGCAAGGTGCAATTCTGAAATTTTTTGCTTTTTCCTGCTAATCCTAGCATGATAAAGAAGATTCAAATAGAGTGAGATGCCAGCTCCTTTCATTCAGTCAGTAGCTTCAAACATTTCTGGACGTTTTTCAATGGCAAAATTCAATGAATATTGTAAATGCACAAACAGTAATATCTCCACATTGCAAGGTGCAATTCTGAAATTTTTTGCTTTTTCCTGCTCCTCTTAGCATGATAAAGAAGATTCAAAGAGAGTGAGATGCCAGCTCCTTTCATTCAGTCAGTAGCTTCAATCATTTCTGGTATATGAATAACATGATGTTTTTCAATGGCAAAAATCAATGAATATTGTAAATGCACAAACAGTAATTTCTCCGCATTGCAAGGTGCAATTCTGAAATTTTTTGCTTTTTCCTGCTCCTCTTAGCATGATAAAGAAGATTCAAAGAGAGTGAGATGCCAGCTCCTTTCATTCAGTCAGTAGCTTCAATCATTTCCGGACGTTTTTCAATGGCAAAAATCAATGAATATTGTAAATGCACAAACTGTAATTTCTCCGCATTGCAAGGTGCAATTCTGAAATTTTTTGCTTTTTCCTGCTCCTCTTAGCATGATAAAGAAGATTCAAAGAGAGTGAGATGCCAGCTCCTTTCATTCAGTCAGTAGCTTCAGTCATTTCTGGACGTTTTTCAATGGCAAAAATCAATGAATATTGTAAATGCACAAACAGTAATTTCTCCGCATTGCAAGGTGCAATTCTGAAATTTTTTGCTTTTTCCTGCTCCTCTTAGCATGATAAAGAAGATTCAAAGAGAGTGAGATGCCAGCTCCTTTCATTCAGTCAGTAGCTTCAAACATTTCTGGTATAAACATTTCTGGACGTTTTTCAATGGCAAAAATCAATGAATATTGTAAAAGCACAAACAGTAATATCTCCACATTGCAAGGTGCAATTCTGAAATTTTTTGCTTTTTCCTGCTAATCCTAGCATGATAAAGAAGATTCAAATAGAGTGAGATGCCAGCTCCTTTCATTCAGTCAGTAGCTTCAAACATTTCTGGACGTTTTTCAATGGCAAAATTCAATGAATATTGTAAATGCACAAACAGTAATATCTCCACATTGCCAGGTGCAATTCTGAAATTTTTTGCTTTTTCCTGCTAATCCTAGCATGATAAAGAAGATTCAAAGAGAGTGAGATGCCAGCTCCTTTCATTCAGTCAGTAGCTTCAATCATTTCTGGACGTTTTTCAATGGCAAAAATCAATGAATATTGTAAATGCACAAACAGTAATTTCTCCGCATTGCAAGGTGCAATTCTGAAATTTTTTGCTTTTTCCTGCTCCTCTTAGCATGATAAAGAAGATTCAAAGAGAGTGAGATGCCAGCTCCTTTCATTCAGTCAGTAGCTTCAATCATTTCTGGACGTTTTTCAATGGCAAAAATCAATGAATATTGTAAATGCACAAACAGTAATTTCTCCGCATTGCAAGGTGCAATTCTGAAATTTTTTGCTTTTTCCTGCTCCTCTTAGCATGATAAAGAAGATTCAAAGAGAGTGAGATGCCAGCTCCTTTCATTCAGTCAGTAGCTTCAATCATTTCTGGTATATGAATAACATGATGTTTTTCAATGGCAAAAATCAATGAATATTGTAAATGCACAAACAGTAATTTCTCCGCATTGCAAGGTGCAATTCTGAAATTTTTTGCTTTTTCCTGCTCCTCTTAGCATGATAAAGAAGATTCAAAGAGAGTGAGATGCCAGCTCCTTTCATTCAGTCAGTAGCTTCAATCATTTCTGGACGTTTTTCAATGGCAAAAATCAATGAATATTGTAAATGCACAAACAGTAATTTCTCCGCATTGCAAGATGCAATTCTGAAATTTTTTGGTTTTTCCTGCTCCTCTTAGCATGATAAAGAAGATTCAAAGAGAGTGAGATGCCAGCTCCTTTCATTCAGTCAGTAGCTTCAGTCATTTCTGGACGTTTTTCAATGGCAAAAATCAATGAATATTGTAAATGCACAAACAGTAATTTCTCTGCATTGCAAGGTGCAATTCTGAAATTTTTTGCTTTTTCCTGCTCCTCTTAGCATGATAAAGAAGATTCAAAGAGAGTGAGATGCCAGCTCCTTTCTTTCAGTCAGTAGCTTCAAACATTTCTGGTATAAACATTTCTGGACGTTTTTCAATGGCAAAAATCAATGAATATTGTAAATGCACAAACAGTAATATCTCCACATTGCAAGGTGCAATGCTGAAATTTTTTGCTTTTTCCTGCTAATCCTAGCATGATAAAGAAGATTCAAATAGAGTGAGATGCCAGCTCCTTTCATTCAGTCAGTAGCTTCAAACATTTCTGGACGTTTTTCATTGGCAAAAATCAATGAATATTGTAAATGCACAAACAGTAATATCTCCACATTGCAAGGTGCAATTCTGAAATTTTTTGCTTTTTCCTGCTAATCCTAGCATGATAAAGAAGATTCAAAGAGAGTGAGATGTCAGCTCCTTTCA
This sequence comes from Phyllobates terribilis, assembly GCF_046119375.1. Lineage (NCBI taxonomy): Eukaryota > Metazoa > Chordata > Amphibia > Anura > Dendrobatidae > Phyllobates > Phyllobates terribilis. Next base: position 176,269 of record NW_027364760.1, read on the forward strand.
TTCAGTCAGTAGCTTCAAACATTTCTGGTATATGAATAACATGATGTTTTTCAATGGCAAAAATCAATGAATATTGTAAATGCACAAACAGTAATATCTCCGCATTGCAAGGTGCAATTCTGAAATTTTTTGCTTTTTCCTGCTAATCCTAGCATGATAAAGAAGATTCAAAGAGAGTGAGATGCCAGCTCCTTTCATTCAGTCAGTAGCTTCAAACATTTCTGGACGTTTTTCAATGGCAAAAATCAATGAATATTGTAAATGCACAAACAGTAATATCTCCACATTGCAAGGTGCAATTCTGAAATTTTTTGCTTTTTCCTGCTACTCCTAGCATGATAAAGAAGATTCAAAGAGAGTGAGATGCCAGCTCCTTTCATTCAGTCAGTAGCTTCAATCATTTCTGGACGTTTTTCAATGGCAAAAATCAATGAATATTGTAAATGCACAAACAGTAATTTCTCCGCATTGCAAGGTGCAATTCTGAATTTTTTTGCTTTTTCCTGCTCCTCTTAGCATGGTAAAGAAGATTCAAAGAGAGTGAGATGCCAGCTCCTTTCATTCAGTCAGTAGCTTCAGTCATTTCTGGACGTTTTTCAATGGCAAAAATCAATGAATATTGTAAATGCACAAAAAGTAATTTCTCCGCATTGCAAGGTGCAATTCTGAAATTTTTTGCTTTTTCCTGCTCCTCTTAGCATGATAAAGAAGATTCAAAGAGAGTGAGATGCCAGCTCCTTTCATTCAGTCAGTAGCTTCAAACATTTCTGGTATAAACATTTCTGGACGTTTTTCAATGGCAAAAATCAATGAATATTGTAAATGCACAAACAGTAATATCTCCACATTGCAAGGTGCAATTCTGAAATTTTTTGCTTTTTCCTGCTAATCCTAGCATGATAAAGAAGATTCAAATAGAGTGAGATGCCAGCTCCTTTCATTCAGTCAGTAGCTTCAAACATTTCTGGACGTTTTTCAATGGCAAAATTCAATGAATATTGTAAATGCACAAACAGTAATATCTCCACATTGCAAGGTGCAATTCTGAAATTTTTTGCTTTTTCCTGCTCCTCTTAGCATGATAAAGAAGATTCAAAGAGAGTGAGATGCCAGCTCCTTTCATTCAGTCAGTAGCTTCAATCATTTCTGGTATATGAATAACATGATGTTTTTCAATGGCAAAAATCAATGAATATTGTAAATGCACAAACAGTAATTTCTCCGCATTGCAAGGTGCAATTCTGAAATTTTTTGCTTTTTCCTGCTCCTCTTAGCATGATAAAGAAGATTCAAAGAGAGTGAGATGCCAGCTCCTTTCATTCAGTCAGTAGCTTCAATCATTTCCGGACGTTTTTCAATGGCAAAAATCAATGAATATTGTAAATGCACAAACTGTAATTTCTCCGCATTGCAAGGTGCAATTCTGAAATTTTTTGCTTTTTCCTGCTCCTCTTAGCATGATAAAGAAGATTCAAAGAGAGTGAGATGCCAGCTCCTTTCATTCAGTCAGTAGCTTCAGTCATTTCTGGACGTTTTTCAATGGCAAAAATCAATGAATATTGTAAATGCACAAACAGTAATTTCTCCGCATTGCAAGGTGCAATTCTGAAATTTTTTGCTTTTTCCTGCTCCTCTTAGCATGATAAAGAAGATTCAAAGAGAGTGAGATGCCAGCTCCTTTCATTCAGTCAGTAGCTTCAAACATTTCTGGTATAAACATTTCTGGACGTTTTTCAATGGCAAAAATCAATGAATATTGTAAAAGCACAAACAGTAATATCTCCACATTGCAAGGTGCAATTCTGAAATTTTTTGCTTTTTCCTGCTAATCCTAGCATGATAAAGAAGATTCAAATAGAGTGAGATGCCAGCTCCTTTCATTCAGTCAGTAGCTTCAAACATTTCTGGACGTTTTTCAATGGCAAAATTCAATGAATATTGTAAATGCACAAACAGTAATATCTCCACATTGCCAGGTGCAATTCTGAAATTTTTTGCTTTTTCCTGCTAATCCTAGCATGATAAAGAAGATTCAAAGAGAGTGAGATGCCAGCTCCTTTCATTCAGTCAGTAGCTTCAATCATTTCTGGACGTTTTTCAATGGCAAAAATCAATGAATATTGTAAATGCACAAACAGTAATTTCTCCGCATTGCAAGGTGCAATTCTGAAATTTTTTGCTTTTTCCTGCTCCTCTTAGCATGATAAAGAAGATTCAAAGAGAGTGAGATGCCAGCTCCTTTCATTCAGTCAGTAGCTTCAATCATTTCTGGACGTTTTTCAATGGCAAAAATCAATGAATATTGTAAATGCACAAACAGTAATTTCTCCGCATTGCAAGGTGCAATTCTGAAATTTTTTGCTTTTTCCTGCTCCTCTTAGCATGATAAAGAAGATTCAAAGAGAGTGAGATGCCAGCTCCTTTCATTCAGTCAGTAGCTTCAATCATTTCTGGTATATGAATAACATGATGTTTTTCAATGGCAAAAATCAATGAATATTGTAAATGCACAAACAGTAATTTCTCCGCATTGCAAGGTGCAATTCTGAAATTTTTTGCTTTTTCCTGCTCCTCTTAGCATGATAAAGAAGATTCAAAGAGAGTGAGATGCCAGCTCCTTTCATTCAGTCAGTAGCTTCAATCATTTCTGGACGTTTTTCAATGGCAAAAATCAATGAATATTGTAAATGCACAAACAGTAATTTCTCCGCATTGCAAGATGCAATTCTGAAATTTTTTGGTTTTTCCTGCT